>NC_034177.2:36192062-36492062 GCF_002021735.2 Oncorhynchus kisutch
ATCTTTCTATTAATCATTTCATGACTGCTACAAAATAACATGATCCATTGGGAAGGGCTTGGTCCTGGTCACAACCCAAATCATATTGATTAGGTTAAAGGTTACTTTCTCCTTTAAGACAAAATAGACCGCATTAAAAATAAAAATAAAACTTCTGTGTGTGATTATTGAATGACATGATGGAGTAAGACAAAGTACTGTGTGCAGTTAGTCGTCAGGAGTCAGGACTGCACTGTCTGTTGTACACTGCAGATTGTCTCGGGTAATGAGGCATGGTATTACAGAGAACGCTGACACTGCACAGAGAGATATTACATACAGGCAAAATACACTTCGATTCCCCGTAACATGTACGCAGCAGCTCTCAGAAATCAATATGTGCCAAAGCATCATCTGATGATGAATCTGACAAACACAAGAGGAAGGAGGGGAGAGAATTTGAAGGTGAGGACAAACAAGAGAAGAGGAGAGCAGTTAGTAAGTACTAGGTTGTGTTTATACGTCAAGGCAGATTTAAGACACTTAATGATATATTTCCCTTCAGAGTATAAAACAGGAACACCCACCTTGTCCTGTACATTCTATTTTCCTCCTCTGATCTAAGGTGTTCTGTCAACTTATTTTGCTTGGCTTTTTTTGGGTCAATGCTGCTTGTCATTACATAGAAGAAATTAATGTAAAGCACAGCGTGCCACATTCAGAATTACATGATCCAATCCTGACATCTGCTGGGTTTTAGCAGGCCCTCAGCTTTTCTACCTACACTCCTCACTGAGCACAGCTCACCAGACAAGGATCTGATTGAGTGTGAAAATTTTGCCTGACGGTAATAGATTGCAATCGACTCATGAACCTCAATTTAAAAAAGACTTAGTAGAGTTTTAAAAGTTCTGAAAGCAGAAAGAAAGAGCCATCCATTTTGTTACAGCCTTCTTCATTCTCACTCCATTTTCGTCAGACATGGAGAGGAGAATCTCTGTTTTGTTGGTCTCCTGGACAGAAGTAGGAGGAAAGAGAGGAGTGGGAAGTGATCTGTGATTGGGCAGCTGGTGTCAAGGGGCGTGTCCCATTGAGGATCTGGACCCACCCTCTCCATAGTCCCTGGGGTCCTGAGGGTCTCGTCTCGGCTCTGGGAGTCTGAAGGAACGAGACACACAAGAAGATCTGGTGAGAGGAACATTTTTTCCCCTCTTTCTTTCTTTCTTTCTTTCTTTCTTTCTTTCTTTCTTTCTTTCTTTCTTTCTTTCACTCTCTCTGCCACTCACACACAATCAAACATTTGTTTTACTATCCTTGTGGGCACCAAACAATTGACTCCCATTCAAAATCCAATTTTCCCTGACCCTTATCCTTAACCTAACCTTAATCCCGAACCCTAAACCTAACTCAAACCCTAAACCTAACTAATTGTAACCCTAACCACTAAGCCTAAAATGCCTTTTTCTTTGTGGGGACCAGTGAAATGTCCCCACTTGTCCAAACTTTCCTTGTTTTACTATCCTTGTGAGGACCCAAAAAACAGACACATTTGCGGGTGCATGCACAAACACTACAGTACATGTCACCAATCAAAAGTCTTAGCTTGTATTATTTTGAGATGTTAAGTAGAAATGCTTTATTCTACTTAGTGGCTGTCGAGTGACGCAGGTAAAGTGATTGCCAAATTGGTGGAGCCTATTGCAATCAGAGACATTGTGATAGATTCCATTCCACCGGGGACAGGCTACACTAATCATATCCCCTAATTGGACAACCTTCTGAGGGTGACAGAACGACAGAACAGCCCTCCTCCCAGAGAGAGAAGGGAAGGGACAGGAAAAAAAGACTTCTCTCTCCTCCTCTCATCCTACTCCTCTCATTCCTCCTCTTTCCTCCGAGAGAGAGAGAGAAGCCAAGAAACAGACAGTCTCCTCCTAATTTCTTCCTCCTCATGTCTGCACACTCATTCTCCTCTCTTTCGTTCTATATCCTTCCCTCTCTTCCTTCTGCCCACTTCCTACTCCAACTCCCCACTCTGCTAACTGAACTTTCTCTGTACTTCTAACCATTCTCCCCTCTCACTCTACTCACCCCCTGATCTCCTCCCAAAGACCACATCTCTGCTGGATCTCACTTTGTCTAAATTCAAACATCCCTCTCCTGCCTCTAGGACCTCCTCAGAGGCTACTACTCTGTTCTCTCATCCTTTAACAACCCAACAGCCCTCTCCTGCCTCTAGGACCTCCTCAGAGGCTACAACTCTGTTCTCTCCTCCTTTAACAACCCAACAGCCCTCTCCTGCCTCTAGGACCTCCTCAGAGGCTACTACTTTGTTCTCTCCTCCTTTAACAACCCAGATATTTGGCCTTTCCCCCTCTCCTCCTCCCTCTCTTGCTCCCCTCAGACTGTGGTGCGGCCTCAGGCAACAGAGCAGCACATCCATGAATAGGAAGCAGCCAGGCAGCTATCAGGGCACCTCAAAGAGCAGAACACACACACCTGCAAGTACACAATCCCACCCACCACTTCTCTTCATCCTAATTTATGGATGTTCATCACTCATTTTGTACTATATCTAACGAATTTCAAATCGTACAATATGTGATAAATAATACATTTGCAATTTGTTGTGGCTAACATTAGCTAGATGGCTAACATTAGCTAGGCTAGGGTTAGCTAACATGCTAAGTAGTTGCTTAGTAGCTAATTAGTCAAATGCTAAAGTTGTCCATAATGTCATTCAACCTTTGGGTTGCTAGATCTTCACGTTATGCGCCCACCTTCCTTTCGTTTTTTGATGTAACCTTCTGTCTTATGTAACTGTTTACTATGTTATGTCTTTTAGGCCAAGTTGTTGTCTTTATATTTTTCCTCAACAAAGTCAGTGTGAAAGTATACACCTTCGCACCTCTGATGGCTGTTATACTCTAAACGCCTTTTCTCAGAGTGAGAGCAAGACAGAGAGAGAAGAGAGAGGTTGGCGAACACACACACACAGTGACACTGTTCCCCCATGCCTGACATGAGGAGGAGAAGCCGTGTTTTGGGAGTAACTCAGAAAGTCTTATTTGTGTAAGGCAATTTCATCTTTCATCTCCAGTCAACCAAAAAGTCTCCCTGCTGTTTGATATGAAAATGTAATTATACATATATTCACATGGCTCCCCTACGGTGGGAAATTAACTATTTCTATTGCAATAGTCCTGGCTCAGCCCTTGGACGTAATAACTTTATTTCACCCGCAGGAGACAGGGCAGTACGTCAAGAGAGAGAACAGGGATAGCGTTAATAAGGAACAAAATGTCAGGATGAGGGGAGAAATATTCCCTACAAGGTTAGATTCCTGCTCTCTGCTTTTACCTCTCTTTCTGTAAACGTGCACAAGCTTGTACACACCTCTCCTCCAACCCCTCTCTTAGTCGCTCTCTTTCTCCCTTTCCCTTCACCACCACCACCACCCACTCCCTCCATCTTAAGTACCGCCTTACTGAGGACTAATGCAGTCCATGCATTATTGATTAGCATCGATATGTTTTTCGTCCCTTTGCCTGTGATCGTGGCCCGCGGATAGGGGGCACGTTGAGCTGAAAAGCCCAACGCGGGGCTCACTGTCTGGGGTCCGGAGAGTTCTGAGACCCCTGGGTGATGGATGCATAGATGGGGTCTCAATGGATGGGATCAGATGTGTATGTGTGCGAGAGACAAATGTGTATGTGAGAAAAAGAGCGTGCTCTGGGGGAAAAGTTTTCAAAAAGTCTCTGAATCTTACTAACATCCACTGACTGTGTAAATTGGAAATGTCTCACCCTCCCTCTTAAAATGAACCAATTGCTCATTTTGGAAAACTTTGTTCTCCCCGCGAGGAACAGGGGGTAGGATCAAGCACGGTGTTGCTGACTTTGTTCTTTATTTTTTTTAGGGGGGGCTGGGTTGCTGAGGCCTATAGAGACAGACAGAGAGGAAAGGAGAGAGGGAAGGAGGGGAGCTGTGGCCTGATTAAGTTTGATTCCCTGCTCTTGGCAGAGAAATTGCAGGGCTTCTAAGTCATCATCCGGAAATGCGCCCATCAGGCTCCAGCTTTGCCGCGTCAATCTAGCATTACTGCTCTGTGCATAATCAGACTGCGGTACTCTGGATAGGCTCAATGTGGGGGGGGGCGAGGTCCCTACTGATTTAGCAGTACTTTAGTGCTTGAAGGCGACTGGGGGAAAGCGGGAGTAGTGGAGAGACAGAGGAGAGGCTGATGAGGAGGGGACAGGGAAGTAACTTAGGTCTTTCCTGGTTAAGCATAGAGGTTGTCGGAGTGAGCACTTCACCAGAGCAGAGACACTCATGCCAGTCATCCAAGTGGTAAATAAATATCCCCCATTTGCATTTCCAAACAGCGGTGATGCCGCCTGGACCTACTACTCAATCACATTAGCTAGGGAGAGAGGCCCATTTCTCAGGACCCCTGGGGGCCTGTGAGGGAAGGGGGCTGTAATGAGAGAGGATCCTTAATGGTTATCGATAGGGCCTCCAGGACAGTCTCTTACCCTGCCTCTCCAGTAAGCACTGCACTCTGCCACTACTTAATGAAGTAAAACTTGAATCTTCTCCGGGATGATTTAACATCGCACACAGCTCTGAGACATGGACCAATCGAGAAGTAGATGGGGGAGTGATATAGGAGGGAGAAAGGGATGAAGAGAGGATGAGGGAGTATGAGTGATGAAGATTGAGTTGAGGGTTATTAGCAAAAGAATGAGAGAAGAAAGAGAGAGAGAGAAAGAGAGTGAGCGAGAGAAAAAAAGAGAGAGAGAGTCCAGATGGCAGTCCGTTGGGGAAAATGGAACCAGGAGTATGATGGGTAATTTGACATAGCAGAGTGAACACTCCACTGGGCCTAATTGGCCATTGTCCTGCGAGGCACTACATCCCTTTCCTCCTCTCTCTGTCTCTCATTCTCTTTATTTAGCGCTCTTCCTCTTTCCCTCTCCATCCTCTCTCCGTCTCCATGTCTGCCTCGCTCGCTCGGTCTCTCTATCCCCATCTCCCTCTCTCCATCCCACTCTCTCCGTCTCATGGTTAATGTCAATAGATCTGTCCTCTTCCATCTGACATCTGCTATGTGTGAAATGTGTAATTTAGAAATGGCCCCTGTTCATCCACCTGCCCCTGGGAGACCCTGTGCCATCCCCCAGCACTTTGCACTGCAATCATCCTGCCACAGAGAATCTGAGCTGGGGATGGAGTGTGATGAGGGGAAATGCAGAGTGGAAGGAGGCGGTGGAGGGAGGGTAGGGAATAAGGGAAAGAGAGAGATGGAAAGGCAGAGAGGAAGACAAAGATATACTGTATCAGTGTTTCACATGAAGCTCGAGGAGGAAATGGATTCTCTGTCAGAGTGATTCAGAGGAAGCAGGAGGAACTACTATTATGTAAATTGGAGATTGTGTGTTTGTCAGCGCATAGCGTTTCATAGGTTGAAAGGGTGAGAGAGGATTTTGTAAATGTATGCTTTCACCACAGCGCCTCTAGATAAGAGCTGTCAATAGTGATTCAGTACGCTGGATAAGGGTAGATATTCTTTCTATAAAAAGCTGTTATTGATATTGGAGTGTATTATAAACTGGAGCGGCTTGGTGATGCAAGCTACCCCTGAGAGGGAGTGAACGCCTTCACGCCCATCCACCCACACATCATCTCACTCCTCTTCACTTCACACCAGCCCACACACAAGCATGCACACTAAAATAGAGACAAAGAGTGAACAGACGGGCAAATAAAGCTGTGAAACAAAGCCACAGAGGGAAAAATAACAAGAGTAGAGGGATATTTTTCCATGAGAAAATAGATATCATCGCAAACCATTCAGTGATGCCTGACATAATTCCCAGAACATTCTTGAAAACAATTCCTTTGATAGAGCTACCTCAACCCTAAGTTGCAGTAGAGAGAAAGTGAAAACGCAAAAGCTATCTAGCCACCAATCATGGAGAAGCCTGTCATGTGACGCACACACATACCATTCTATGTACTAACCATTCTGTAATCTCAGCCCACAGCCAGATAGACACTGCATTCCCTCTCATCCGTATCCATACATATATTTATACAGTACTGTCAAGGGTACAGCAATAGTGTACACCAATGGGAGAAGTGTGATGCTACAGGCATCAGGATATGACCTTTAGTTTACATTGCATGTGATTGATGTGAGCAAAATGCTGCTCAGTGCAGTTGGAGATGAATCCATCTCATTAGCTTACTGATCCACAGCCTCCAGCCGCCCTGATTCCAGCTCATCTTCATACATGCCATTATGTAAAAATGTACATTATGAAATTCACTGGATACTACCACCCACTCGCCAGAAGAAATCCATGCAATCCCCCCCACCATGTGAAGTGTAGCATACATTATCCTGAAACTACCTCTGTGTGCTACCGGCTCTGAACCACAACTCTGGAACACACAAGGTCAGTGATGTGGAATTAAAACAAGCGTTGGTGATGTTTATCCAATAGAATAATCATTGAGGAGATGCGAGTTAGCAGCAGTTTTGCAGAGGGTATGAACACTTATCCACCCAGAGCCAATTTCCTGTGCGTGTCCGACAACGTACGCACCTGACTTACTCGTTTACAGGAATTAACAAAGAGCCATTCTGATAAGAGCATTAACTATTGTAAAGAGTCAATCTGACACAGGCTCATTTAGTGCTTTTACAATCACTTGTTGCCACAGGGAAAATTGAGGAATTAGCCTAATTGAGGGGAGTTGCATTGAGCAACACTGTCTCCGCCGCCTGCGTAGGCCGCAGAAATAAAATCTCTCATTAATTAGTAGTGTGAAATTTAATTTGGCGGCTCTGTGCTCCGGGGAGGGCTGTTAGTGTAGCGCGGCATCACGTGGCTGATAATTCCCCCATAAAGCCAATTTTCACAGAGATGTAAATAGATTGATAAACAATTAGAGAGCATTCAGCACATCCTGGATCAGCCGGCGCCTGCCTCCTATATCTCCTTCAGAGTCGTTAAAGTCCTATTAGTCCACCTTAATTCATTTCTTAAAGAGCATCCTAGAGAAGAGAGAAGAAAAAACCCAAAAGTGGAGGGCCAGGTATTGAAAGAGGAGCCGGAGGGAGAGAGAGGTTTAGTTTATTCATTCGACCACTTAAAAAAAACGGCACACCTGAAACTTGAAAAGCCATACATGCACATGAGTAAAATCACGGAGGATAACACACAAAGTCTGGGACTTATTTTCATTGTGGTCCTCTTGAGACAAGATGACTAGGCAAGATCCAACACGGCTGCGCACAGTTTGACAGCGAGATAATAAAACAAAAACAAAGAAGAAAACATCTCATCATTGCAGTTGGATCGTAAGGTACATTCAAACAGAGCACTTCAAACTGTTAACTGTATTTTTAAAGCTGCCCAGAGAGGACATCGTTTTTATGGGCAGAGCAACACATTCTACTCTGAGGTTCCAGTATACAAGAAAGTACCTTTCCCAGCATTACTCTTGAACCTGTATAAGCACACATCAGCAACACCTGATCTGGTGCTGTGATTGTGTGCATCCCTAACATGGGGAAAGTAATCACTTAGATATCTGGGCGCAGAACCATAAATGATCCTGTAAACCACACCTAGTCTAATCGGGGACACTACTTCAACAGGCAGCCAGTTGAGTTCCTGAAAGCAGCTCCTGCCTATGTAAGTATGTGGACTCACCTTCAATACTACCCTGATCAGCTTATTCTGAACTATCTGGAGCTTCCCCTTCAGAAGCTTAGATAAGCCCCCAAACCAGGAAGTACTAGCGTAGTCAAAATGGCATTGAATGAGGGTAGTGGCTAGCACTCTCATGGAGTCCTTATCAAGCAGCTTGGACATTCTAGCCACAAACTTAGTCCAGGCATGAACCTTTCCTAGCACTTTAGTGGCCATGCTCACACCTCCCAAACTGCAATCAAGGATGCATTCCAAGTAACTAACAGAGGTTTTTGTAGTAAGCACTTCACCCCCTAACTCCACTCTGACTTCAGAGGACCTACACAATTTAGGTCTGGATCCAAAAGTAATGGCCTCAGTTTTACCTAAGTGCAGAGATAGCAATTGGCTTGGAGATAATAAGCTAATGTTAGTAAGCTCTGTGCAAACTATCCTCTCCAACAAAGTTTTACTTTTATGAGACACCAGAAGTGTAGAGCCATCCGCATAAAAGGAAAAGACGGAAAGAACAAGCATATTTCATATCGTTTGTATACAGTAAAAACAGTAGAGGTTTTGCCTGAGACGGTGAACCATTAACCTCTATCCACTTGCTCCCTATAAGACAACTAGGACTTTACCCAGCCTAGAGGGATACTGCTTAACCCCAGTGCCATCAGTTTGGAAATTAGACAGTGGTTAACTGTATCAAAGGCCTTCTGTAGGTCAAGCAGTACCAATCCACAGAGTTTTCCCTCATCAAACTCTTTCCTGATGTACTCAGTCAAGTAAAGTCAAATTGAATCAGTGTAATAGGTTTTTTTTAAACCACGACTGAAAATCACATTAGACTTAGCTTTTTTTGTACATTTATAAATATCTCATGTTCAACTCTCTCCAGGATCTTTGATGTTATACTGAGGATAGATACAGGCCTATAGTTCCCAGGGTGAGACTTGATCCCCTTCCTATACAGAGGTATAACTTTAGTGTGTTACATGTCCCTAGGAAAGATGCCTTGTTCAAGAGAGAGATTAATGATATGCGTAATACAAGGGGACATTTGCTCAGCAGAATCTCTAAGAAACCTTGCAGGAATATTATCCAGGCCTGTGGCTTTGGAGCATTTAAGCTCTGCTAGCATACAGGCTACTTTGGTTGTTGCTACCTTTGCAAAATAAAAACGTTTTAGCTGAACCTCTAACTCTGCATAATACTTCTTGACTTGGGTGTTTCCATACAAACCAGAATTGGTGATCAGCTTGCTGGCAACAGATGTAAATAAAGAGTTGAATTCATTGGCATCCTCTGCTTTTTCATATACCATCTCCCCCCTGATGTTCAGTCCAATACTGTTTAGTTTGTTTTTGGTAGTACTACAGCCTAGTTCCTTAAATTATTTCTAGAACTTTTTAGGGTCATTTTTGTTCTCAATGATTTTATCAGCAAAGTAACCCCTCTTAGCTTCATCCATCCTGCTCTGTGCTACATTTCTGTTACGTTTATATAGGACAAAATCAGGCTGCTCTTGAGAGTTCCTTTTTCCTTGCTTTAATAGATTCTAGAATCTCATGATTAAACCAAGGAATAGATCTCAGCTTTACTCTGACCCATCTAATAGGAACCATCACATTCACCACCTCAAGGAATCTACATTTAAAGGCTTCCCAGGCACTGTCTACCCCTACACTATCCAGCACAGATGCCCAGACAATTTTACGCTCTTGCGCCCTAAATATTTCAACATGGTATATTTTTAGTTCATTTGATTCAAATAGTTTTGTGACACTTAACAATATCTTGAAAAACCCTCCTTGTGCAAAATGTAATAAAATGATCACTGATTCCATAGACTATTACTATTACTCTGCAATATTTTGGATTTATCAATATTAAGTAAATCGTACTTTGCACTGTTTCACAAACCCTGGTGGGTACAGTACACTGACAGCAAAGGTAAGTTTCATTGAGCCCATGGCCAAAGCTAGGATCGCTGTATTTTAGATGAATCCACTGCGCGTGTTCCAAACATACCAGAGCTTTGCTGTTACTCTAACCCAATGTTTGCAGGAGGTGCATGACTGCATAGGCCGTTTGTGTTCATGTTAAACTGAGGCATTGATGTATATAACCTGATAAGAGAAGGCATAGAGTTATTATAAGATCTCCATTAATTTGAGATTTCAGACTGGCCTTGGATGATCGTTTTGGTATATAACATTCCTTCCAAATCCGAAGTGCTGGATGCCATCAGAAGTGTTGGCATGACAGAAGTTACTGAGAATGTATCGTTCATTAATGTAGAGTAAAGTAAAGTAAAAAGTGCTGCCACCATGCCGAACTTGCCAATAGCCATCTGGCCTTGCCGAGAGACAGAGAGAGAGAGAGAGAGATAGGGGAGAGAACAATCATCTCTAATGGAAGTGATGGATCAGGCCTGAAAGGCAGACGATATTCATTTCATTCTCCACCATAGTTCTATTTGGGGCCAAATGGAGAAATGGAGCATATCAGTGCCTCCAGTAATGCTGTAGTATAATGCAGGACAATGTGCCGGGATCCCCGGCAGTGTGTTCTGCAGCCTGCAGAACACACTAGACAACCTGGAAATGAGGAAGTGAAGGAAGGACCCATAACAACCAAGGTCTTGGTGCTGAACCCCTCTCTGTTTACAATGAACTATAAAGACTGTCCCCATAGTGCTGCAATGCCATTTGGTCCTGGGTTTCATTGGGACTGCATATGAGAACAGGGCCTGAAGCGGTATGGTACTGCACTACTAACTAGCTCCCAGACGATGACAGTATAGGCTGTGTCCCAAATGGCAGCCTATTCCCTATATAGTCCACTACTTTTGACCAGGGCTCTGGTCAAAAGTAGCGCACTATGTAAGGAACAGGGTGACATTTCGGGTGCAGTAGTGACTGTAGAGTATAGAGTTCCACCATGTGTCAGAGGGTAACAGAGTAGAGGCTCTAATCAGCTTGGACAAGCCATTCTTATGGAACTGCTGAGCTGTCACACTACGATCACACTGCATTCCGGAACATTGCTAAAATTATAAGCTCTAGAATGTGGTTGAATGGAGAAAAAGTCCTTCGGAGTGACGAGGGGGTGGTAGAATTATTGAATTAGAGCAGGGATGGACTTTGATTTACTGAATCAGGTGATTCGGAGAAGGGCTGGAACAAAATCCTTCGTACCCAGTCAGTGCTCCGGGAGGAGGGTTGGCCACGCCTGAATTTGAGTTTTGTGTGGGCTCCACCCCTGGAATAGGTATTTGTATCTTTCTGCGGTATACTCTGACATTTCTACAGAGGAGAGCAGAGTTTGGAACAAGGTTTATTTTCCTCTCAGTTTAAAAAGCCTCTTTCTTCACCACTACTCTAAATATACCTTAAACTTCCCTTCAAAAATCTGGAGCGTCAAGGCCAGCAAAGAGAAAAACTATTTAGAGCCAGATAAACTTTTATCTATCCCTCTATTGAACAACACCTCAAGCATGCTGAGAAACCATATCAATAGCTAACAGGGGATAAATAACAGTGAAACCCTGCCCTATCCCTACACCCCCCCCCCCCCCCCCCTCCTCCCAGAGCCATCAATCCTGCTCTACTAGAAGTGGGCTCTGCTAGAGGTGGACTCCCCCTGGTTTTATTTGCATATCTGTCCCATGTGATGTATGGGAGTCGTTCCAGGCTGGGACATTATGAAGAGTGACTGGTCACGGTGACCACGCTCCCACGAACACACTTGGCAGACTGGCACAGCTGCGTCCCGCCCTCATCTCCCTCCCTAACGGTGGACTACTGTCGCCGCCACCATGGGGAAAATAAATAAAAATTGCCCAGGTGCCGAAGCAAGCTGTCCGGGGAATGCTTTGGAGTGCTGTGTCTGTGTGTGCTGTGTCTCTGAGCAATGTCATGGAAAGGACTTTTCCCCAATATCTCCCTTCATCAGAGATGGAGAGATGGTAGAAGACCATATGGCAGCAGAGGAAGAAAAGAAGGAGATTAAAAGAGAGAGAAAGAGAGAGTGTGACGGAGAAGAGACAGCCCGGCTAAGTCTTCTGTTATGTGAACGCTCCCCATCCAAGTTCTGTCATCCACACGTACAAAGCCTAAGTCTGAAGGACACAAAGGAAGACTATAGCATCCTCTCTGCCTGCTGCCTGCCTGTATACTGCTGTCACAACCCTTTTCTCCTGATAAACGTTCCCTGTCCCTCAGTTCCACATGTCCTCTCAAAAAAACAAACACAGAATTAGAACCTTCGCCCAGAATACTTAGCACTGGGGATATCACATGTTTAATGTTTGAGCATACAATCCTGTGCTAATGATGAATACAATAGAAAGAAGTGAATACAATAGAATAGAGCTGTGTTGACGGGTCCCTGTAGTTGTGTGTTCCTGCAGTAGCAGCAGTAGACTGGACAGGAGGTCAGAGACCTGGCAATGTGGTGCCAGGACAACAACCTCTCACTCAATGTGAGCCAGACAAAGGAGCTGATCGTGGACTACAGGAAAAGGAAGGCCGAACAGGCCTCCGTTAACATCGACAGGGCCGTATGTGGAGCTGGGCGAGAGTTTCAAATTCCTTGGTGTCCACATCACCAACAAACTATCATGGTCGAAACACACCAAGAGAGTCGTGAAGGGGGCACGACAAAACCTATTCCCCCTCAGGAGACTGAAAAGATTTGGCATGGGTTCCCAGATCCTCAAAAGGTTCTACAGCTGCACCATCGAGCGCATCCTGACCGGTTGCATCACCACCTGGTATGGCAACTGCGCTGAATCTGACTGTAAGGCGCTACAGAGGGTAGTGCGTACGGCCCAGTACATCACTGGGGCCAAGCTTACTGCCATCCAGGACCTCTATAATAGGAGGTGTCAGAGGAAAGCCCCCAAAATTGTCAAAGACTCCAGTCACCCAAGTCATAGACTGTTTCCTCTGCTGCCGCACGGCAAGCGGTACCGGATCACCAAGTCTAGGACCAAAAGGCTTCTTAACAGCTTCTACCCCCAAGCCATAAGACTGCTGAACCATTAATCAAATGGCCACCGGACTATTTACATTGGCACCCCCCCCCCCCCCGTCCAGTTGTTTTGTACACTGCTGCTACTCACTGTTTATTATCTATGCATAGTCACTTCACCTCTACCTACATGTACAAATGACCTCGACTAACCTGTACCCCCGCACATTGACTCGTTACCGGAACCCCCTGTATATAGCCTCGTTATTGTTATTTTACTGTGTTTTACTGTGTTACCTTTTGTTTATTTGGTTAACTCTTGAACTGCACTGTTGGTTAAGGGCTTGTAAGTAAGCATTTCAAGGTAAGGTCTACACTTATCGGCGCGTGTGACAAATAAAGTTTGATTTGATTTGACACTGAGCCGGGAAAGGAGCAGAAAGAGAAACAGGCAGACACTTTCACTGGGCCCTGACAGCTCCACAGTGCTAGTTGGATGACTAATACATTTTTTATGGGTGCTAATGCGTCTTGTAAAACATCTGTCATAAAAGCCTGCCAGCCCCTGGAACTAATATTCCCCCCATTATATTTTATCATAGCACAAGACAGAAGGCAATTTCAGTGTTTTGGGAAATCCAGTGGCCTGTCCATCCATGCCTATAAGTTAAAACACAACCCCCCCTCCCCAGACAAACACCTTCAGTGGAGGCTAGGAGGGAAACAACACTACACTGTCATTTAAACCAGGACCAAGCCCACAGCAACCACCAAACCTTTACATATATATTTTTCCTATACGAAGATATTTCTCACCTACCACCAGAAAGATGGAGAAAAAAAAAACTCTAAAATGTCATTCAAACAAAGAAAAGGGGGATCTGTAATCTCCCTCAACACCCCTCGCACCATCCAATGCAAAAGAGAGAAAAAACAAAGTCCAATAGTAAAAGAGAAAGAAGCTTTTCTTGATGTGTGACCAGTGAGAGGTGGTGTGCTATGTGGTGTGCATACTAACACTCCTCTATAGTAGGGTAATTAAGAACCGTCTCCCTTCACACTCCTCCCGTTCTCTACATTCCACTCAAGGTTGCCTTCTCCCGCCGCTGCCGAATACTGATACTGATGTGCTAGGCAACATAACGCCACAGCAACACATAAATTGCAACAGTGACAGCGCCTGTCGGGAGGCTGCTGAATTAAACATGACCATGACAACCTTCGTAGTCTCCCTCTCTCTCTTTGCGCTCTCTCCAGCAGAGGAATGGAGGCAGTAAAAGAGGAAAGGAAGAGAGAAGAGACAGGCATCTTCGGCCCTTCCACTCTGCTGAGCCTGGGGTCCGTGAGCCGTGTGTTGTGATGTCACACGATTCAGCGGACCCCTGTCTGCATGTAACAGTGTTAACAGTATATTGGTGGTGTAGTGGGCCGGGAGGGAGCAGGGCTAGGAGATGAGGCGGTGTGATATGGTTCTGCTGCTGCCGTGTTGACAGGTCATAGCGAGGGGCAGGATTCATCAGCCTTTGTTCAGCTCACCACTATCACCCCGCCAACATCTCCACTGAGCTGACACCAGACCTGGAACCCTACCCCGGGGTGTCAGACTGGGTGTATGTTTGTGTGTGAGAGAGAGGGGAGAGGGGCACAGTGAGCATCGTCTTCATGTTGCTGAAGGAAGGAATATTTTACATCAGGCTCAAGAAGTATGTGTGCGTGTTGTGTTTAGTACTTGGGAATGCAATAAATAATGTTTGTGTGTTCTGTAACTCAACCCTCTGTCCCAGTAAACACTGAAGCAGGCATTCACGGTCTTTTACCCAAGATTCTACCAGCCTGGAGACTGAGACTGCTAGATTGACTGGCATCTCCTAGTTGGAGTGGTTGCCATACGTGGCCAGTGTTCAGTTAGCCATCATAGCCCATTACAAACCATTAAATGTTCTCCATCATTCCTGCATCAGCTCCTTACCGATGGCGATGCTGTCTGGTCTCGTCAAGCTGTACCAGAACGATTCCCTACAGACGATGACTAGTGTTTGATGGAGTCACACTGTACACACAGAATCACAACACATCTGTGTTCTACTATACACTGCTCCTATCTTCTCCAGCAGTCTACCTCTCTCATATAGGCTCTCTCTCTCTGACACGCACTCCATTTTCAGTCTGTCTTAAGCTCACTTCATTTCTTACTCCCTCGCTCTCCCTCCTCAACAGCCCAGTCTTTCAAGCTAGTGCTGACAACGAGTGGCATGATTACTTTCCAGGAAAGGAGAGCAGAGTAAAATAGGAGAGCAGACCCTTTTAATGAGCAGGTGCAGAGAGAAAGAGACAAAGAACAAACAAATGAGAAAGGATGAGTGTTTCACAAAAACAAACCATCAACATTGTGATTAACCAGCAACCAAACAAAATAAATATTCAGATATAATGTGTTACAGCCACAATTTGGAGTCTGTTTCAGCCCAAAAGCAGCCCCACTACTTGGTTTGGAACAGAACAAGCTAAACATACAACCACTCAATTTAATTGACAGAGCTGCGGATGCAAGGACTGACAGTCCATGCAGTCAAAACAGAAACAATCCGTTAATACATTTTGAGTTTGAAAGGGTCAAACAGTTGTACTGAGCTCATGAGGTATTCATAAACAGTACATGGACTTGGTAGGAAGTGTAATACTTGGTAACATATTGGATACCACAAGCTTATCAGCAAGGGTATCACTGGAAGCAGATATAACTCAATGTGCAACACAGGAGAAGATAGCAAACTGTTTATACCACCGTACATGGTGAAGTTGGCTGTCAGACTAAGTTATTGTTGTTGTCTTGTGCACTGGAGCCCTATGAGATATGATTCACCAGGCTTGCTCCCATTTTTCATGCCCTGTCCTTCTATATTACCCCGTGCCCAGAAAGCTTACCCCCCCATTTTACCATCTCCCCTCTTTCCCTTCTCTATTCTGAGTTAAACATGATCTCTCCTTTCTTGAATACTTAAAGCGGTAACCGGGGGTATATATATTAACATTTTAAGCTATCCTCTTGATTCCCTTGTTAAATAGTTAAAGTGCATCCTCTTCTGGCTCCTTTTCAATGTCAGCAGAAAACTTTAACGGCTTTCAAATGAATTAGATACAAATAGATATACTTAACTGACGAACCGACAAACACGCACTAACACACACAGAACTACTGTAGACAATCCATCATTTATAGCCACTATAGGCTTGAAACATTAAAGGGACACTTCGGGATTTTGGCAATGATGCCCTTTAGCCCTGAGTCAGATGAACTCGTGAATACCATTTTTATGTCTCTGTGTGCAGTTTTAAAGGAATTTGCTAACTAGCTTTAGCACAATTGCTGACTAGCGTTATCGCAATGACTGGTAGTCTATGGGAACTTCTAGCATTCTAGCTGTTCCTGTAGACTTCCAGTCATTGTGCTAATGCTAGTTAGCATTTGTTCGCAAAACTACCTTTAACTTCCTTCACACTTGACGCAGAGATAAAAATGATATCCACGAGTTCATCTGACTCTGGGGAAGTAGATACATCCCGAAGTATCCCTTTAATGTTTCAAGCCTATAGTGCCTATAAATAATGAATTGTCTGCAGTATTTGTGTGTGTGTGTCGGTTCGACAGTTAAGTATAACTAAACAGTGTGTTTGCCTACTCATTCATTTGAAAGCAGTTATCCTCAGTTTTCAGAGTTTTCTGCTGCTATTTAAAAGGAGCCAGAAGAGAATGCACTTTAACAATTTTACTGCCAGAATCCCTTAATAATACATTGCCCAAAGTATCCATTAAAACTAACCATATTTCATTGAATTTTATTGAGCAAGGATAATCCACTCAGTAACACTTGCCACTGTTTTCTTAGGAGTTCTGGGATCAAAGTCCAGGCAGATAACTAGTCTGAGATTGGCACTTTACACCTCCCTTCTTCTTACTGGGGATGATAGTCAACACAGAACAACACCAATGACCAGAGTCTAGTATTTACTCCAACCCCTAGGATTCAAAACTTAACTCCACAGGCTATATCTAGCTACGGTTGTTTAAAGTCTACCTCTCTACAACTCCTCCACATGCTCCTCCACATCCATTATAAAGCCAAACACTTTCAGTCACATCTTTTATGAAAATATATTATTGTCATTTTCTTGATGTGCGAGAATACAATCTTATGATTCAGATTCTGACATTTCAGAAACTCTATTAATCTAAAAAGCTTTCCATTTTCCAATCCACTTTAAGCAGCACTACCCTTTCCATTTAGGTCCACATCTCTTCAGAATGGCTGAACAGGGGAACAAAATACAAAACCATAATGTACGAGTTGCTATAGCAACTCCCAAGGTTAAATTGTGGTTGTTATCGGAAGCTTTGTTGTGGTAAATTGACCTTTTTTGCATTCCAGTTAACCCGGTGATAAAAAATAAAAAAAGACACCCGAGCACGCACGCACTCAGGTTTAAGATTAGAGCTGCTGTGGCTGTCTGTCATTCGATAGTGGACCTCAAAGTGAGTACCAGTGACATGAACCTAAAGAAGTCTGTGGGTTGTGTGTAGTACATGTGACTCTTTCGATTAATAATGCATATTTATTTGTGGTGTGACATTCAGTGAGTGGTGTGTGTGAGTGTGTATATACGTGCTTGCACAGAGAACAGTGTTATGTCAGTGTGTGTGTTAGTGCACACATGCCAGTGCATGTTTAGCAGGATAGTGTAGAGGGTGAAGTGTGGGATGCGAGATCCACAGTCCCATTGGAATGTGAAAGGAAAGGAGTGTGATCCTCCATCATCATCCACAGCAGCCAGCTGGGCCTTGTTACTCACGCACGCATGCACGCACGGACGCCACACACACACGCACCAGCAGTCACTTAAACCATGTTGGCTGGTGTTTTCAACTACAGCCACTTCATTATTAAGTGAGGGCATGTTGATTATAACGCGGCATACAGTTACACACAGTAAGACACACACACGGTCACGCACACACACACACACACACAAATGTGATGGGATAATGGAGAGGGGGAGGAGGCTGCAGTGCCTCTGTTCTCTCTGGGGATTGTAAATATTTCATTAGCGGAAACCCAGCTCTGTGTTTCCATCTCAGGGGTCGTTCCCCAGCCCTCTACCACTTAACTCCTCTCTTTCCTCCCTTCCACCCATCTGGTTGACCCTCTGAAGGGCAAAGGGCTCAACATAGTTTCTAAAGCTGAGCCAAATCATCTCAACACCACACCCTTCCCTCTCCTAACCCTGGATGTGTTGACTGAACATCAGGAGGGCAACGCCAGAGAGCTACCACTTCCTCTTCCTGTACAGCCTTGCCAGCACAACCAAAACACTACTAACTAACCATCCATTCAAGGAGAGAAAGAATCACAACAGCAACCGATTTCACAGTTCAGGTTGTGTGTGTTACATAAATGTATTGGTGTTAGTAGCGTATGTGAGAGCGAGCGAGTGAGAACGAGAGAGCGAGTGAGAACAAGAGAGCGGGTGGGGGGGTGAGGGAGATAGCCGGGGGGAGAGAGTGAGAGAGAGAGAGTGCAAGAGATGGAGAAAAGGAGCAAGAGAGAGAAGAGTATGTGTGATTACATAAAGGCTCTGGTGAGAGCACTAGCCCTTAGCCCTGCAATCGCTACTCTCTGAGGTAACGCTACTTCTGCTCAGGTCTTATTCATGATAAAACAGAGGAAATGGGTGTGTATGCACGCGCACAGGTCCCACGCATGAAAAAGCGGGTCTGGAAGTCAGGGTGCATTGCATGGCTCCAGAGAAAGACCATAGCGATGTGACAGAGTGGAGGAATAAGTGGAGGGACCTCCTATCATCCTTATAAGTGCCAGACTCCCCAGCGTGCCTTATCATATTAGTGTGATTACATTGCATGATTTATATGCTTGCCAAGCCTCCCCTGCTAAGCAGACTTTCTGCACATCACAGTCCCGTAACTCTTTCTGACACACATATCTTCGTCACAACTGGGGTTGTAAAGTGATGGTACATTACTGGAAACTTTTGAAGTTTGCCAGTAAACTACCCGAATTGTGGTATCTTTCAAGGATTTAATGTAATCTATCACAAGACATGTACAGTGGGGCAAAAAAGTATTTAGTCAGCCACCAATTGTGCAAGTTCTCCCACTTAAAAAGATGAGGCCTGTAATTTTCATCATAGGTACACTTCAACTATGACAGACAAAATGAGAAAAAAATTCCAGAAGATCACATTGTAGGATTTTTTATGAATTTATTAGCAAATTATGGTGGACTATAAGTATTTAGTCAATAACAAAAATGTATCTCAATACTTTGTTATATACCCTTTGTTGGCAATGACAGAGGTCAAACGTTTTCTGTAAGTCTTCACAGGGTTTTCACACACTGTTGCTGGTATTTTGGCCCATTCCTCCATGCAGATCTCCTCTAGAGCAGTGATGTTTTGGGGCTGTTGCTGGGCAACACAGACTTTCAACTCCCTCCAAAGATTTTCTATGGGGTTGAGATCTGGAGACTGGCTAGGCCACTCCAGGACCTTGAAATGCTTCTTACGAAGCCACTCCTTCCTTGCCCGGGCGGTGTGTTTGGGATCATTGTCATGCTGAAAGACCCAGCCACGTTTCATCTTCAATGCCCTTGCTGATGGAAGGAGGTTTTCACTCAAAGTCTCACGATACATGGTCCCATTCATTCTTTCCTTTACACGGATCAGTCGTGCTGGTCCCTTTGCAGAAAAACAGCCCCAAAGCATGATGTTTCCACCCCCATGCTTCACAGTAGGTATGATGTTCTTTGGATGCAACTCAGCATTCTTTGTCCTCCAAACACGACGAGTCTTTACCAAAAAGTTATATTTTGGTTTCATCTGACCATATGACATTCTCCCAATCTTCTTCTGGATCATCCAAATGCTCTCTAGCAAACTTCAGACGGGCCTGGACATGTACTGGCTTAAGCAGGGGGACACATCTGGCACTGCAGGATTTGAGTCCCTGGCGGTGTAGTGTGTTACTGATGGTAGGCTTTGTTACTTTAGTCCCAGCTCTCTGCAGGTCATTCACTAGGTTCCCCCGTGTGGTTCTGGGATATTTGCTCACCGTTCTTGTCATCATTTTGACCCCACGGGGTGAGATCTTGCGTGGAGCCCCAGATCGAGGGAGATTATCAGTGGTCTTGTCTTCCATTTCCTAATAATTGCTCCCACAGTTGATTTCTTCAAACCAAGCTGCTTACCTATTGCAGATTCAGTCTTCCCAGCCTGGTGCAGGTCTACAATTTTGTTTCTGGTGTCCGTTGACAGCTCTTTGATCTTGGCCATAGTGGAGTTTGGAGTTTGACTGTTTGAGGATGTGGACAGGTGTCTTTTATACTGATAACAAGTTCAAACAGGTGCCATTAATACAGGTAACGGGTGGAGGACAGAGGAGCCTCTTAAAGAAGAAGTTACAGGTCTGTGAGAGCCAGAAATCTTGCTTGATTGTACGTGACCAAATACTTATTTTCCACCATAATTTGCAAATAAATTCATAAAAAATCCTATAATGTGATTTTCTGGATTTTTTTTCTTATTTTGTCTGTCATAGTTGAAGTGTACCTATGATGAAAATTACAGGCCTCTCATCTTTTTAAGTGGGAGAACTTTCACAATTGGTGGCTGACTAAATACTTTTTTGCCCCACTGTATGTGGCCCTTGTTCACTTCAGATTATCACAGGTGTCTGTAATTATCTCTGGCCATCTATGTGGCCTCAACACAAAAACAGATAATTATTAAATAAGATGATTTTAAAATACAAAAACTAGAATAACAAAGTTGTAAAACATTATCCTAAATATAAACCATCAACTTAGTTAATACCATTGTGTTAAATATGGGGTTTCGGCACGAAATATCCTTTTAATTTACATCACTTATTTGACTGTCAGTGTGTATTTGTTGCTAATGTTTTGATGTCAAACCGGTGGTACTTGTGAAGAAAGTCTATAGTTGGACGAGTTGCAGAGGTAATTGATTGTCTCTTAAACCATATGGTCTACATACTGGAAACTAACAGACAATATGGACAGATAAAAAATGAATATAATACAGTAACAGTCAAAAGTTTGGACACACCTACACATTGAAGTTTATTTTATTTGTACTATTTTCTACATTGTAGAATAATAGTGAAGACATCTAAAGCTATGAAATAACACACATGGAATCATGTAGTAACCCAAAAAAAGTGTTACATCAAAATATGTATTATATTTCTTCAAAGTAGCCACCCTTTGCCTTGATGACAGCTTTGCACACTTTTGGCATTCTCCGAACCAGCTTCATGAGGTTGTCACCTGGAATGCATTTAAATTAACAGGTGTGTCTTGTTAAAAGTTCATTTGTTGAATTTCTTTCCTTCTTAAATGTGTTTGAGCCAATCAGTTGTGTTGTCACAAGGTAGGGGTGGTAAACAGAAGATAGCCCTATAACCAAAGTTACCTCTGTTGCAGGGGATATGTTCATTAGAGTTACCAACCTCAGAAATTGCAGCCCAAATAAATGCTTCACAGAGATCAAGTAACAGACACATCTCAACATCAACTGTTCAGAAGAGACTGCATGAATCAGGCCTTCATGGTCGAATTGCTGCAAAGAAACCCCTACTAGTGGACACCAATAAGAAGAAGAGACTTGCTTGGGCCAAGAAACATGAACAATGGACGTTAGACCAGTGAAAATCTGTCCTTTGGTCTGATGAGTCTTTATGAGATGCAGAGTAGGTGAACGGATGATCTCCGCTTGTGATGTTCCCACCGTGAAGCATGGATGAGAAGGTGTGATGGTGCTTTTCTGGTGACACGGTGAGTTATTTAGAATTCAAGGCACACTTAACCAGCATGGCTACCACACCATTCTGCAGCGATAAGCCATCCCATCTCATTTGCGCTTAGTGGGACTATCATTTGTTTTAACAGGACAATTACCCAACACACCTCCAAGCTGTGTAAGGGCTATTTGACCAAGGAGAGTGATGGAGTGCTGCATCAGCTGACCTCGCCTCCACAACCACTCGACCTCAACACAATTGAGATGGTTTGGGTTGAGTTGGACCACAGAGTGAAGGAAAAGCATCCAACAAGTGTTACACATATATGAGAACTCCTTCAAGACTGTTGGAAAATAATTCCAGGTGAAGCTGGTTGAGAGAATGCCAAGAGTGTGCAAAGCTGTCGTAAAGGCAAAGGGTGGCTACTTTCAAGAATCAAAAATATATTTGGATTTGTTTAATACCTTTTTGGTTACTACATGATTCCATATGTGTTATTTCATAATTTCTACAATGTAGAAAATAGCTAAAATAAAGAAGAACCCTTGAATGAGTAGGTGTGTCTAAACTTTTGACTGGTACTGTATATGAACACATTTTTTAAAAAGTTATTCAAGTATAAATTACCAAAGTTATGATTTGGTATTTTTGGGGTATTTTATTAGGATCCCCATTAGCTGTTGCAAAAGCAGCAGCTACTCTTCATGGGGTCCACACAAAACATGAAATAGTACAGAACATTAATAGACAAGAACAGCTCAAAAACAGAACTACATACATTTGGTAGACTGCCATAGATTCTGTTAATGACCAAAATTATTGAAGATTCCGGCGGCATAGGCCTCAGTGAATGTCCAGCCTCTCTTTTTATCAGAAAACTAACAGAAACCCTGCTCTCCTAATCTTCTTCCCTTAAGGACCACCTGTCTAGCATAACTTGCAACTCACCCAGGGTGAAAAACAATCTAAAAATGCAAGCAATGATCAACTTTTAGAGATGTAGAGACTCCATCGATTGGGATGTTTCATTTCCTTTCTTTAGTACAACTCACCCTTCTCATTTGCAAAGTTGTACAATGTCTGTCTCTCTCTCCCTCCCTCCCTCCCTCCCTCTCATGCACTCCCCCTCCATCTCACCTATTTTGCTGTCCCTCTCCCCCTTTCTCTCTTTTCTCTCCAATCCTCCTATATTCTCCAGGGAGACACATTGGCTCTGTGAAATGAACCGTTTATGGCCCATCCCCTGCTGTCCCAGGATGCTTTGAGGAGGTGTGTGTGGAGACGCTAAGCACCTCTCCTGTTCCTCCATCGATCAGAACGAACTAACACACACCCATGCGCACACACAAACTATTGATCAGTGGGCCTACCATCTCCCAAACCAACACCACTCTCTGATCAGGGAAGAGTTATTTCAAGGGGGCTCAGGGAGGATGATGAGAAACCATTAACCAAATCAATGTGTGTGTGTGGTGTATTATGTGAGAGCTGTGCAAGGGGGGCAATGGCACCTCTTGGTAGGATATAAATTGATTCAATTAAAGAGAATCTCATAATACATCATTAGCACACAAACAGGCAAACCATGACCAAGTTCTCCCTAACACTGGGGAGAGGGGGCTAGGGAGAGAGGCTCATCACTAACACTGGGGAGAGGGGACTAGGGAGAGAGGCTCCTCACTAACACTGGGGAGAGGGGACCATCACTAACGCTGGGGAGAGGGGACTAGGGAGAGAGGCTCATCACTAACACTGGGGAGAGGGGACTAGGGAGAGAGGCTCCTCACTAACACTGAGGAGAGGGGGCTAGGGAGAGAGGCTCATCACTAACACTGGGGAGAGGGGACTAGGGAGAGAGGCTCCTCACTAACACTGAGGAGAGGGGGCTAGGGAGAGTGGCTCCTCACTAACACTGAGGAGAGGGGACTAGGGAGAGAGGCTCCTCACTAACACTGAGGAGAGGGGACTAGGGAGAGAGGCTTCTCACTAACACTGAGGAGATGGGACTAGGGAGAGAGACTCATCACTAACACTGGGGAGAGGGGACTAGGGAGAGAGGCTCCTCACTAACACTGAGGAGAGGGGACTAGGGAGAGTGGCTCCTCACTAACACTGGGGAGAGGGGACTAGGGAGAGAGGCTCATCACTAACACCTCACTAACACAGGGGAGAGGAAGCTAGGGAGAGAAGAGTACAGTCGTGGCCAAAGGTTTTGAGAATTTTCACAAAAAGTCTGCTGCCTCAGTGTCTAGATATTTTTGTCAGATGTTACTATGGAACAATGAAGTATAATCACAAGCATTTCATAAGTGTCAAAGGCTTTTACTGACAATTACATGAAGTTGATGCAAAGAGTGAATATTTGCAGTGTTGACCCATCTTTTTCAAGTCCTCTGAAATCCACCCTGGCATGCTGTCAATTAACTTCTGGGCCACATCCTGACTGATGGCAGCACATTCTTGCATAATCAATGCTTGGAGTTTGTCAGAATTTGTGGGGTGTTTGTTTGTCCATCCGCCTCTTGAGGATTGACCACAAGTTCTCAATGGGAATAAGGTCTGGGGAGTTTCCTGGTCATGCACCCAAAATATCGATGTTTGGTTCCCATAGCCACTTCGTTATCACTTTTGCTTTATGGCAAGGTGCTCCATCATGCTGGAAAAGGCATTGTTTGTCACCAAACTGTTCCTGGATGGTTGGGAGAAGTCGCTCTCTGAGGATGTGTTGGTACCATTCTTTATTCATGGCTGTGTTCTTAGGCAAAATTGTGAGGGAGCCCACTCCCTTGGAGAAGCAACCCCACACATGAATGGTCTCGGGATGCTTTACTGTTGGCATGACACAGGACTGATGGCAGCACTCACCTTGTCTTCTCTAGACAAGCTTTTTTCCGGATGCCCCAAAACAATCAGAAAGGGGAATCATCAGAGAAAATGACTTTACCCCAGTCCTCAGCAGTCCAATCCCTGTACCTTTTGCAGAATATCAGTCTGTCCCTGATGTTTTTTCTGGAGAGAAGGGGCTTCTTTGCTGCACTTCTTGACACCAGGCCATCCTCCAAAAGTCTTCACCTCACAGTGCATGCAGATGCACTCACACCTGCCTGCTGCCATTCCTGAGCAAGCTCTGTACTGGTGGTGCCCCAATCCCGCAGCTGAATCAACTTTAGGAGTCGGTCTGTTGGACTTTCTTGGGCGCCCTGAAGCCTTCTTCACAACAATTGTAAGCTATAACCCTACAGAAATGAAAAAGACATGTATTCCCTCCACTTTCCCAGTCACATTCCTCCCTCTCTCCTTCCTTTAGTTCCCGTTCTTCTTGCATTAGGACTTCATTATGTTTTATACGTGTTGGTATCTGATGCCTTCATCCAGGCAGGGAGCTGGGCTAAATTCTGCATCCACAGCATTTTATGAAGATGGAAAAGAGTAGTGTATGTGCATACATGTATGAGTGTGTGCATACATTTGTGTACCGTTCAAAGTATTAGAACACCTACTCATTCAAGGGGTTTTCTTCATTTGTACTATTTTCTACATTGTAGCATAATAGTGAAGACATCAAAACCTCGAAATAGCACATATGGAATCATGTAGTAACCAAAAAAAGTGTTAAACAAATCCAAATATATTTTATATTTGAGGTTCTTCAAATAGCCACCCTTTGCATTGATGACAGCTTTGCACTCGCTTGGCATTCACTCAACCAGCTTCACCTGGAATGCTTTTCCAATAGTCTTGAAGGAGTTCCCACATATGCTGAGCACTTGTTAGATGCTTTCCTTCACTCTGCGGTCAGACTCATCCCAAACTATCTACATTTTGTTGAGATCGATTGATTGTGGAGGCCAGGTCATCTGATGCAGCACTCCATCACTCTCCTTCTTGGTAAATAGCCCTTACACATCCTGGAGGTGTGTCGTGCCATTGTCCTGTAGAAAAACAGTCTCACTAAGCGCAAACCAGATGGGATGGCGTATCGCTGCAGAATCCTGTGGTTTAACACTTTTTTGGTTACTACATGATTCCATATGTGTCATTCCATAATTTTGATATCTTCACTATTCTTCTACAATGTAGAAAATAGTAAAAAAACTAAAACAACAACCTGTGAATGAGTAGGTGTTCTAAAACCTTTGACTGGTAGAGAGTGTGTGCGTGTGTGTGTGTTAGATATCTATCTATCTATGTGGGTTAACCTTGACCAAGGGCATTGTAGAAGCGTTATCCAACCGTGGGGTCCAAATTCTCAGCCATCTGGTCTGGATAGAGAGTAGTGGATTGTGCTTGGGTCTCAGCATTACCATTGCCAGGCCCATCAGTTACAGCCCCTGAGCTGGCAGTTATACTGGGCCTCTCCATGGCTGGGTCAGGGCCATTAAAAACAAAACACTAGAATCTGCAAATATTGTACATTTCTCCAAAACAAATACTCCAACTCCTCTATGTACTTGCTCCATATTCTGCAGGTGTGTGACAAAACAAGGCAATGCTGATTGATGTGTTTATTCAGTTTCCCTGCCGTAGCTGCTATTTGGTTATTTGTGTTATCACTTATCTGTTCTGAAAATCCAACAACATTCCAAAGATAAAACACAGAGCTGTCTGTCTTTCTCTAAAGCTTTTAGTTCAAAGCTTGTTGATGGTGTCTGTCTTAAAAGACACTGTCTTCTTTAACCTTTATTCAACCACAAAGTCCCTTTCAGATAAAGCATTTATTTCCCACCGGATATACTGAGGCTGACATTTCAGAAAGGCAGACAGAGGCACTGCCTGTGTCTCAGACCTTTACTGAGCGAGCGAGTGAGTGTGTGCGTGTGCATGTGTGTGTATGTGTGAGAGAGAGGTGGGGATGCAGCCTGACATCAAGGCCAGGAGAGACACACACACCAAAGGGACACAGCAGGGGGTGATGGGAAGGCAGCTGCTCCGAGCGAGCAGCTCCTCTGAGATCCATGTCAGTGTCAGGGAATCAATACGTGTGTGACTAGGTAAAGGCTATCTGTTACACCTACACCTTTACAAGAGAGAGACAGGTGGACAGATGGACGACAGGATGAACAGACAGACTTACAGATAGTAGGCAGGCAGGCAGGCAGACAGACAGACAAGACACACACACACCCTACACGACTACCTACCAGACCAGCTTACTACAACACAGACCGTGCTGCCGAAGCACGGTCGATCCACCTGAAGGCTTGAGTTGACCCCAATAATCAGACTACAGCTTGACCACACACTAGTGGACAGTGTGTCTCTCCAGCATCCAGCCCGGCTCGGCCCAGTGTCCAATGAAGCGGACAGGGGCAGGTCATTCTGTGTTGCCGTGTGATTAAAGAGGGCAAGTCGTCACCTTTTCAAGCATTTAATTCCAGCGGGGACAGAGATTAGAGCAGCTAATTGCCTGGCTGGGCCACGGACGTGACACACATACAATACTAAAGGGGAGGAGGAGAAAAGGAGGGGGGGACACTGTGCAAGGGCTGGAGAGAGAAGTGTGTGTGTGTGTGTGTTTTTAGCTTTTACTATCCTTGTGGGGACCAGAAGTCCTCACAACGATTGTAAAACAAGGAAAGTGGGGACATTTTGGCTATTGCCTTATTCCTTGTGGGGACCGGCGAAATGTCCTCACTTTCTTTGTTTTATCATACTTGTGAGGAATTCTGGTCCTCACAAAGACAGTAAAAGCAACGTCTGTTAGGTTTAGGTTTGCAATTGGGTTAGTATTAGGAGTTAGGTTAGGGAAAATAGGAATTTTGAATGGGAATCAATTGTTTGGTCCCCACAAGGATAGTAAAACAAATGTGTGTGTGTGTGTGTGTGTGTGTGTGTGTGTGTGTGTGTGTGTGTGTGTGTGTGTGTGTGTGTGTGTGTGTGTGTGTGTGTGTGTGTGTGTGTGTGTGTGTGTGAGAGAGGAGTGCATGTGTGAGTTTACTGTACGTGTGAGTGTGAGCATGGATGTGTGTCGCATACTGATCCCCTCTCCCTGTAAGCCCACTGTAAAACCACCTGAGTGTGGGGATTTAAAAGGGTATTTTTCTCCAAGTTCTGCCAGATGCTATAAAAGAGGTTGTTATGAATCAGTCTTACCTTGGCCTGGCCTCAATGTCGCGCTGCTGAAAAAGACAAGAGAAACAGCAGTTTAAATACAGGAGACTATAACACAGCACTGTGGTTGACACTGACATAATCAAACATCTACACAGATGGCAAGACATCACACAGCTGACATCCCATATCAAAAGCTATTCTCAAAGATATCGGTGTGTTACATGAGAGGAGAGTAAATGAGCCCAGTGGTGGATCAGTTCTCTGACAGTAGACACTGTTCACACTTTAATTAGCAGCCACAAGCAGCCACCTCAGTCACCATGCACCCGCCAGCTATAGAGGAGAACCGCAGAGACTAACAAGACAGTACTATACTGTAGCTTCCCCTGGAGGGCCCTGCTAACTCCATCTCTCGGCTCCTTTTCATTAAAACAAATGAAATCAAATGTTGTTATTTGTCAAATGCGCCGAATAAAACACGTGTAGACCTTACAGTGAAATGCGTACTTACAAGACCTTAACCAACAATGTTTTAAGAAAAGACCAAAAAAAAAAGAAATAAAAGTAACAAATAATTAAAGAGCAGCAGTAAAATAACAACAGCGAGGATATATACAGGGGGTACCGGTAGAGTCAATGTGCGGGGGCACCGGTTAGTCGAGGTAATTGAGGTAATATGTAATGTAGGTAGAGTGACTATGCATAGATAATAACAGAGTGTAGCAGCAGCGTAGAAGAGGGAGGGGCAATGCAAATAATATGGGTAGACATTTGATTAGATGTTCAAGAGTCTTATGACTTCGGGGAAGAAGCTGCTCAGAAGCCTCTTGGACCTAGATTTGGAGCTCCGGTACCGCTTGCCATGCGGTAGCAGAGAGAACAGTCTATGTCTATGACTAGGGTGGCTGGAGTCTGACAATTTTTAGGGCCTTTCTCTGACACCGCCTGATAAAGAGGTCCTGGATGGCAGGAAGCTTGGCCCCAGTGATGTACTGGGCCGTACGCACTACCCTCTGTAGTGCCTTGCGGTCGGAGGCCGAGCAGTTGCCATACCAGGCAGTGATGCAAACCGTCAGGATGCTCTCGATGATACAGCTGTCGAAACTTTTGAGGATCTGAGGACCCATGCCAAATATTTTCAGTCTCTTGAGGGGGAATAGGTTTTGTCGTGCCCTCTTCACGACTGTCTTGGTGTCCTTGGACCATGTTAGTTTGTTGGTGATGTGGACGCCAAGGAACTTGAAGCTCTCAACCTGCTCCACTACAGCCCCGTCGATGAGAATGGGGGCTTGCTCGGTCCTCCTTTTCCTGTAGTCCACAATCAACACACAATGAACAGAACTACCCTCCTTCTTCCCACTTAGTTAAAAGTGGACTATTTGATATTAAAATCTCATTTGAATAGGTGCAGAACTAAAATCAATTGTAAAAATAAGAACATATTGTGAGGCTGGGTGGGCCAGATGGGTGGGGTCTAGTTTACTATAGTAACCCAGGTCTGATTGAGACTGGTGAAATGTCAAATGAGTGATATCTACAGTGATGGCATTCATTTCTCTCTCTATGGCTGCGTTTAGACTGGCAGCCAAATTCCTGTGCTTTTACATCTGCATTGCCTTGGCGTTTTAGGCTGTGTTTCTGTATAAGCACTTTGTGACCTCTGCTGATGTAAAAAGGGCTTTATAAATACATTTGAAATCTGATTTTTTTCTCACTTTTGACCAATCAGGTCAGCTCTGATGTGAAAAGATCTGACATGATTGGTCTGGTTTAGGAGCAGGTCAGGTTGAGGCCTGGGTCAACACAGTCAGCACACTGGGCATCTAATGACAAGCTAATGGCTGATTGGACCCTGTCCGAGGCCAGTTTGAGGCCAGGAGGCTTTACACATGATTGTACCCACTGGTCCTACTCTCTATTGTCAAACACTCACTTGCTCACACACAGGCATGTACACATGAGGAAACTACTGTAACTTGCTCAAACAAACAGCCACACTCATTCTAGTATGCACACTAACACAGATTCATATGGGTGCAAACACATCTCACACAATTCAATGGAACGTGTTAGTCTGTGTATTGGTGCACTGCGGCATGTGAGAGGGTCAGTGTGCATGATTGTCTATCTGTATGGGTATCACTCCAGTCTGTGCACTTTGCTGTGTGTGTGTTTATGCTCTGCAGTGTGTATTTGTCTGTATGCTTAGCTGTGTGTGTTCTGCAGTGTGTGTGTGTGTGTGTGTGTGTGTGTGTGTGTGTGTGTGTGTGTGTGTGTGTGTGTGTGTGTGTGTGTGTGTGTGTGTGTGTGTGTGTGTGTGTGTGTGTGTGTGTGTGTGTGTGTGTGTGTGTGTGTGTGTGTGTGTGTGTGTTCTCTGACTATGTGTGTGGTTGTGTGCATGTGCTATGTGAGACTTTGTGTGTGTGTTCTGTCAGACAGGCTGAGGGATGATTTCCTCCGGGGTGACAGATCAGTGCTCAGTAATCTTGGTGGGTGGTGTTTGGAGGGTAAACACAGCGGGCGTACGTCTGTAGAGCTACTTGCCTACCTACCTACCTACCACCCGCCAGCCCACCCCGCTCTCTATTGATTTAATGACAGATCTGTAGATTACACTGCAAAACAGGAGCCCATTCATTCTGTAATAAATGTACACAGCAACTGCCATAACAGCTGGCACATTCTTTATCAGCTTTACCTCTATTTAGGCTAATTTCCTAGCGAGCATTAACACAAACGCACACGCACAAGCATCATTCTCTGGACTTCTCAAAATAGTATGTATCTTATAGGATAAATTATGGGATTATGTTAATGTTTTTGCCTAAAATTGCAAAACTATCAGATAATTTGGGTAATTAACAAGTCATGTATGACAATCTATGGTAACTTTGGTAATTTACACTTGAATAACTTTTCAAAAACTATTCATGTATAGTATTCATTTTTCTAAATTGTGTCCATATTTCCCATGAGTTTCTGGAGGATAGACCATATGGTTCAATAGAAAATAGCCTAATTTATGAAAAAAAGCATCTAATCAACAATGGCATTATTTTCAATTAACTCTGCAACTCTTCCAACTATTGACTTTTTTCAAAACTGCCACCAGTTTGGCGACAAAACATTTTCAACAAAGACATATTGACATAGTACAATTCATGCTGAAGCCCTCATATTAAACACCAGTGGCATTCACTAAGTTGATGGTATATATTTAGGATAATGGTTTTACAGCTTTGTCATTCTATTTTTTTGTTTAAAAACCATGTTATATATTTTACATGTGAAAAGGCAATACAGAGAAACAGAGAAAATGACAGACACCTGTGATAATCCGAAGTACCCAAAAGGGAAACTAGATGTCTTGTGATAGATTACCTAAAATCCTTCGAACATTTCCAGTAATATTCACTACGTTTGCCTGATCTAAAGCAAGCGGACTCATCTCAATTATGAGAAGTATGCTTTAGAGAGGGGTTTGAGGAAGGATAATGATCGGGATGATATTATTCCATCCTAAATGATTTCCATAGTCTTATTCTTTCAGATGTGGTTTGTGGTTGCTGGTCTGTTGGTATTCATACAGTGCGTTTCTGTTGCTTTCCTCTCTCAGATCTGCAGTTGGCATCTTTTCCATCTTGTAAGTAGATAGTGGGGCCACTACATCAGAGAATACAGACGGCTAGAACTGAAACGCGCTCGAGAATGTGATTAGATTGTGTGTATAAATTGGTATTAGGGTCTTCTCTCTAACTCGTTCCCTATCTTGTATCTCTTGCACACACACACATGTTTCTATTTGTACCTCATCATACACACACATATATCCCTAAGGCATCTCAAACACTGTACATCTCTCTCTCTCTCTCTCTCTCTCTCTCTCTCTCTCGCTCCTATAGACATCTCTAAGTCACAGCGGGGCATTACTCAAAGCAGAAATGACTTACAGGAGAGAAGAAACAGGGCAACCATCACCATTCAATTAGGCCCTTAATGAACTCGGACCACCGCGAGCCGATCATTTCACCCAGGAAAGCAATCTGCAGGCTGGCCACAGCCATTACTACATCCCTCCGTCTCTCCCTGACTGCCAGCCACCCTGACTGGCTCATGCCTGAGAGGCTCCACCAGGGAAAACAATAGTCCAGTCTCCAACAGTTAAACTATAGCAGTTGAGTAATGGGCCAGGAGGATCTTTTAATTTACCCCTGTAGAAATAAGAGCCTTCTCTTAACTAGTATGAGGGAGGAGGAGTGGGTGGAGAGGGGAATGGGGAGGGGGTGTGTGCATGTGAGTGAGTGAGAATACATGTGTATGTGTTTGTAAATGTGTACGTATGTAAATGTCAGTGTGTCACTGTATGAGTGTGCGAATAATGGTGTGGGCGTATGAGAAAGTAACCTTGGCAGGGATTGGTATGTAGAAGAATATTTTCAGCTGGTGTCTCTCTCTGTGTGTGTACCTGACAAGCAGCCAGAGGACATACATAGTTACACTTAAGCCCCCAGCTATGCAGTGCTAAACATGTTTACATCTAAGAACCCACCCTAGTTTTACACAAGCAGCTTCCCAAATAAAAAACCTGGTCTCAGGGCATTTTGTATTATTCTGTGGGTAAATCCGGGACAATCCATTTAGTATCATATGTTACATTTCATATAGTTAGTATTAATTTGTGGATAACCATCACCCATTTTATATGATATGTTATGAATTACAATTCGTATTACATGTTACGAATTTGCAAATTATATAATATGTTACGAATTTGCAAAACGTATGATATGTTGCAAATCTAGCTAGGTGGCCAACTTTAGCTAGCTGGCTAATGTTAGCGAGATTAGGGTTAGCTAACATGCAAAGTAGTTGCAAAGTTGCTAAAAAGCAGTAAGTAGTTGATAAGTTGCTAATTAGCAAAAATGATCAGTGATGAGATTTTAAATCTAAACCTTCAGGTTGCTAAACATTCGTGTTATACGCTTGCCCATCCACCAAGAACAACCACCCTACTTTAATTTTTGCCTTAAGTAACCATCTGGTCTTATGTAACCATACCATACCAAACATAACATATAATACTAATTTGAGTGACCCGGATTTACATTTAGTGTGTTAGCCTGGTCTCATAGACTAAACGTGAGTTTAAAAAAGTGGTGTAAACTGATTTTATCCCTTTGTACTCAGCACCGACCTTATAACTGACCTATATAAATGTTTTATCCTAACCCACCATCATATTAGGATATCTGAAAAGGCACAGCATGTTGAATTACCAATCAACATGCCGTGGCTTTTCAGATATCCTAGTATGATGGTGGGTTAGGATGAAACATTTATATAGGTCAGTTATAAGGTTGGTGCTGCGTTACACACCCAATGATGCACTGATCCAAGATCAGTGCCTACAGTGGTAACATCTACCCTGACAATGGTGGTGTATAAGGGAGAGGTGCCTCACCGCTGGTCTGGGGCATGGTCCTCCCTGGGCTAGGGCGGCTACTCCGGCTCCAGGCTGTGCCTCGGCCTGGTCCAGCTGGCCCAGCTGCTGCGTGATACAGGCCATCTCCTCCTGGAGCCGCTCGGTGTGGACGGTGATCTCAGCGATCTTCTCGGCGGCGGCGGCGGTCAGGAAGGCTTCCTTCAGGTCCACTAGGTGGAGGGTCCTCTTCTCCTCCAGACGAACTAGCCGGTGGAGCTCATCAAACTGACTGTTGACATATGCCTCCAACTGCTCTGTAGACATCTAGAGAGGAGAGCGAGAGAGCAAGAGAGAAAGCGAGAGAGAGATGGAAGAATGTGAAAGAAGGTGAAGAGATGTGAGGAAGAATAGCAGGATGAAAAGGTGCAACAGTCGGCCTGAGTCAGTGTCTCCCCTATATCAATTTCTCAAAAAAAGAACAAACACATTTTTTTTAAGTAGTTGAAAAGTTGCTAATTAGCTAAAATGCTAAAGTTATCAGTGATGAGATTTGAAATCTAAACCTTCGGGTTGCTAAACATTCACGTTATATGCCTGCCCATCCACCAAGAACAACCACCCTACTTTCATTTTTGCCTTAAGTAACCATCTGGTCTTATGTAACCATACCAAACATAACATATAATACTAATTTGAGTGACCCGGATATAACTTTACTGTGTTAGCCTGGTCTCATAGACTAAACATGAGTTTAAAAAAGTGGTGTAAACTGATTTTATCCCTTTGTACTCAGCACCGACCTTATAACTGACCTATATAAATGTTTTATCCTAACCCACCATCATACTATGATATCTGAAAAGGCACAGCATGCTGAATTACCAATCAACATGCTGTGGCTTTTCAGATATCCTAGTTAATATTTTCTTTTTTGTAAATCGGGATTGTAAAAAAAAATCTGTTTTAACCTTAACAACTAAGATCATCTTCTGTGATGTGGTACACAGCAGAACTAACAGGTGTGTTGACATGACAACTGAGTTGGAGTTTTGAATGACCCTTGCCCCCCCTTTGTTCCATTCTGGCTGAAGACCTAGCTAGCCAGTAACTAGCCAACAACAGACACAGATGAAAAGGGAAAACATAAGTATCTTTGCCATAGATGAATATGGTAAACATTGAATTATATTTACTGACACCCTACAGTCAAATGTTCCCAACAGAAGAGTAGCTCTCTAGCTATTTAAATCACACCCCTCTGCAACCACTCCTTCTTTGATGTTGGTTACGGTACTTATTTAAATTAGGGAAGAAAATATCATGTTACCGTTGGTGTATTAAAATGATGATGTCACCCTATACCATTAATAATCCTGCCTCCTAAATCCAAGTGTTTGATACGGGGGAGACGAGTAACTTTATGATCAAACTTTATCAATGTAAAAGCAACGTTCATTTTTCATAGGAAATTATCTTTAAAATAGTCAAATGTCTCTGCGGCCAAGAGGAGAGCCACTACAATTTTAGGTCGGAGACTGCATCATTGACTAAGCCCACCACCACACCCACCACCTAAACCCCATTTTGATCCAGAAAAACACCTGAAGTGGCAAGTTTAAACGTGTATTTGTAGAATATTTTGGGGGGTTTCAATTAGGTAAATGCAGATGGGCAGCCTATTTATTGAATGACGCAATGCTGCATTAGTTGAGATACAGGTTTTAATGCTTTTAAAGGGAAAATTATATTTTGGATGGTGTCACCAAAATTTTATTTAAATTGATTTTGGTGTAGAATGTCCTTTTAAAAAGTCACCAGAAGTGACCTCAGTTGTCACTTCCAAGGGCCTTGGTTAAGGAATGGACAGATAACCTGATGGTCACAATGACAGAGCTCCAGAGTTCCTCTGTGGAGATGGGAGAACCTTCCAGAAGGACAACCATCTCTGCAGTACTCCACCAATCAGGCCTTTATGGTAGAGTGGCAAGACGAAATCCACTCCTCAGTAGAAGGCACATCACATCCGACTTGGAGTTTCCCAAAAGGCACCTAAAGGACTCTCCGACCATGAGAAACAAGATTCTCTGGTCTGATGAAACCAAGATTGAAATATTGGGCCTGAATGCCAAGCGTGCCGCTGGGGGAAACCTGGGGGAAACCTGGCGCTATCCCTACAGTGAAGCACGATGGTGGGAGCAGCATAATGCTGCGGGGCAGGGACTGGGAGACGAGTCAGGATTGAGGGAAAGATGAACAGAGCGAAGTAGAGAGAGATCCTTGATGAAAATCTTCTCCAGATCACTCAGGACCTTAAGCACACAGCCAAGATAACGCAGGAGTGGCTTCGGAACAAGTCTCAATGTACTTGAGTGGCCCAGCCAGAGCCCAGAATTGAACCAGATCGGACATCTCTGGAGAGAACTGAAAATAGCTGTGCAGCGACACTCCCCATCCAACCTGAAAGTATCTGCAGAGAAGAAAGGGGGAAACTCCCCAAATACAGGAGTGCCAAGCTTGTAGCGTCATACCCAATAAGAATGAGATACAATAGCCGGACACCTTCTACTGCCGGTACGGGGCACGGAACCCCGCCAGTCCTTTACGACCGGACTACGACGTGATCTGCTCGAGGGGGTACTCAACTGGCCCCTACATCATGACGTCCCCTGAATGCCCATCTGCTAGCCGCAGCCCGCTAGCTGTCTAGAGAATATTGGACTGTTAGCTGTATACACCCATCGGACAATTTCTTGGTCCTCTATACCTATTTTGCCAATTGGACTTGGACCCCTCTGCTACTCGGAACCCTACTAACCCATCACGACTGGTTCTATCGACGTCACCACACACGGAGGCTAAAACAGACTTTTCCTCCATCGAGACGTCCCTCTAAGGCACTTCTGCTAGCTTGCTAGCCCCAGGCCTACTAGCTGTCTGAATCGTCGTGTCTCCAGCCAGCCCAACCACTCACTGGACCCCTATGATCACCAGGCTACGCATGCCTCTCCCTAATATCAATATGCCTTGTCCATTACAGTCCTGGTTAGTGATTGTCTTATTTCACTGTAGAGCCTCTAGCCCTGCTCAATATGCCTTAACCAACTAGAGTCACCTCCCACATATGCGGTGACATCACCTGGTTTAAACGTCTCTAGAAACAATATCTCTCTCATCATTACTCAATGCCTCGGTTTACCTTCAATGTACTCACATCCTACCATACCTCTGTCTGTACATTATGCCTTGAATCTATTCTATCGCGCCCAGAAACCTGCTCCTTTTACTCTCTGTTCCGAACGCACTAGGTGACCAGTTCTGATAGCTTTTAGCTGTACCCTTATCCCACTCCTCCTCTGTTCCTCTGGTGATGTAGAGGTTAATCCGGGCCCTGCAGTGCCTAGCTCCACTCCTACTCCCCAGGTACTCTCATTTGTTGACTTCTGTAAGCGTAAAAGTCTTGGTTTCATGCATGTTAACATTAGAAGCCTCCTCCCTGAGTTTGTTTTATTCACTGCTTTAGCACACTCTGCCAACCTGGATGTCCTAGCCATGTCTGAACCCTGGCTTAGGAAGACCACCAAAACCCCTGAAAATTCCATACCTAACTATAATATGTTTCGACAAGATAGAACTGCCAAAGGGGGCAGTGCAGTCTACAATCTACTGCAGAGATAGTCTGAAGAGTTCCGTCTTACTATCCAGGTCTGTGCCCAAACAATTCGAGCTTCTACTTTAAAAAATGAACCTTTCCAGAAACAAGTCTCTCACCATTGCCACTTGCTATAGACCACCCTCTGCCCCCAGTTTTTCCCTGGACACCATATGTCAATTGATTGCCCCCCCATCCATCTTCAGAGCTTGTGATGCTAGGTGACCTAAACTGAGACATGCTGAACACCCCGGCCATTCAACAATCTAAGCTTGATGCCCTCAATCTCACACAAATTATCAATGAACCCACCAGGTACAACCCCAAATCCATAAACACGGGCACCCTCATTGATATCATCCTAACCAACTTGCCCTCCAAATACACCTCTGCTGTTTTCAACCAAGATATCAGCAATCACTGCCTCATTGCCTGCATCCGTAATGGGTCTGCGGTCAAACGACCAACCCTCATCACTGTCAAACGCTCCCTAAAACAATTGGGCGAGCAGGCCTTTCGAAATCAACCTGGCCCGGGTATCCTGGAAGGATATTGACCTCATGCCGACAGTAGAGGATGCCTGGTTATTCTTTAAAAGTGCCTTCCTCTCCATTCCTCTCCATCCAGTATGCCCCATTCAAATATACACAGGAAGTTAGGAGGCTATATTCTTCAAGCAGAAATTTGCATCCTGTAGCACAAACTCAATAAAGTTCTGGGACACTGTAAAGTCCATGGAGAATAAGAGCACCTCCCCCCAGCTGCCCAATGCACTGAGGCTAGGAAACACTGTCACCCCTTCCCCGATCAACAGCCCTCCACAGCAACTCGCCCAAGCCTTCCCCATTTCTCCTTCACCCAAATCCAGATAGCTGATGTTCTGAAAGAGCTGCAAAATCTGGAACCCTACAAACAGACGGGCAAGACAATTTGAACCATCTCTTTCTAAAATTATCTGCCAAAATTGTTGCAACCCCTATTACTAGCCTGTTCAAACTCTCTTTAGTATCGTCTGAGATACCCATAGATAGGAAAGCTGCCGCGGTCATCCCCCTCTTCAAAGGGGGAGACACTCTAGACCCAAACTGTTGTAGACCTATATCTATCCTACCCTGCCTTTCTAAGGTCTTCGAAAGCCAAGTTAACAAACAGATCACCGACCATTTCGAATCCCACCGTACCACCTTCGCTTTGGAATTTGGTTTCAGAGCTGGTCATGGGTGCACCTCAGCCACGCTCAAGGTCCTAAACAATATCATAACCGCCATTGATAAGAGACATTACTGTGCAGCTGTATCCAACAACCTGGCCAAGGCTTTCGACTCTCTCAATCACCACATTCTTATCGACAGACTCAACAGCCTTGGTTTCTCAAATGATTGCCTAGCCTGGTTCACCAACTACTTCTCAGATAAGAGTTCAGTGTGACAAATCGGAGGACCTGTTGTCCAGACCTCTGGCAGTCTCTATGGGGGTGCCACAGGGTTTAAATTCTCAGGCCGATTCTCTTCTCTGTATAAAACAAAAATGATGTCGCTCTTGCTGCTGGTGATTCTCTGATCCACCTCCACGCACACAACACCATTCTGTATACCTCTGGCCCTCCTTTGGACACTGTGTTAACTAACCTCCAGAAGAGCTTCAATTCCATACAACTATCCTTCCGTGGCATCCAACTGCTCTTAAATGCAGGTAAAACTAAATGCATGCTCTTCAACCAATCGCTGCCCGCACCTGCCCGCCAGTCCAGCATCACTACTCTGGATGGTTGACTTAGAATATGTGGACAACTACAAATACCTAGGTGTCTGGTTAGCCTGTAAACTCTCCTTCCAGACTCACATTAAGCATCTCCTTTCCAAAATTAAATCTAGAATCAGCTTCCTATTTCGGAACAAAGCATCCTTCACTCATGCTGCCAAACATACCCTCGTACAACTGACCATCCTACCGATCCTCAGCAATGTCATTTACAAAATAGCCTCCAACACTCTACTCAACAAATTGGATGCAGTCTATCACAGTGCCATACGTATTATCAACAAAGCCCCAGATACTACCCACCACTGCGACCTGTATGCTCTCGTTGGCTGTCCCTCGCTTCATAGTCATCGCCAAACCCACTGGCTCCAGGTAATTTACAAGTCCCAGCTAGATAAAGCCCCGCCTTATCTCAGCTCACTGGTCACCATAGCGGCACCCACCCGTAGCACGCGTTCCAGCAGGTATATCTCACTGGTCACCCCCAAAGCCAATTCTTCTTTGGCCGCCTTTCCTTCCAGTTCTCTCCTGCCAATGACTGGAATGAACATCAAAAATCACTGAAGCTGGAGACTCATATCACCCTCACTAGCTTTAAGCACCAGCTGTCAGAGAAACTCACAGATCACTGCACCTGATCTACATAGCCCATCCAACGACCTCACCCCCATACTGTATTTATTTATTTATCTTGCTCCGTTGCATCACAGTATCTCTACTTACACATTTATCTTCTGAACATCTACCATTCCAGTGTTCAATTGCTATATTGTAATTACTTTGCCACCATGGCCTATGTATTACCTTACCTGCCTTATCCTACCTCATTTGCACATGCTGTATATAGACTTCTTCTACTGTATTATTGACTGTATGTTTGTTTATTCCATGTGTAACTCTGTGTTGCTGTTTGTGTCAAACTGCTTTGCTTTATTTTGGCCAGGTCGCAGTTGCAAATGAGAACTTGTTCTCAACTAGCCTACCTGGTTAAATAAAGGTGAAATAAAAATAAATAACATTTAAAAAAGAATCAAGGCTGTAATCACTGCCAAAAGTGCTTCAATGAAGTACTGAGTAAAGGGTCTGATTTTTTAAATCTACAGTTGAAGTTGGAAGTTTATTTTCACTTAGGTTGGAGTCATTAAAACTCATTTTTCAACCACTCCACACATTTCTTGTTAACAAACTATCGTTTCCGCAAGTTGGTTAGGACATCTACTTTGTGCATGACACAAGTAATTTTTCAACAATTGTTTACAGATTATTTCACTTATACTGTATCACAATTCCAGTGGGTCAGAAGTTAACATACGCTAAGTTGACTGTGCCTTTAATAAACAGCTCGGAAAATGGAAAAATCTATGGAAAAATCTAAAGCAATTAGTCAAGACCTCAGGATAAAAGTGTAGACCTCCACAAGTTTCATTCATCCTTGGGAGCAATTTCCAAATGCCTGATGGTACCACATTCATCTGTACAAACAATGGTAAGTATAAACACCATGGGACCACGCAGCCGTCATACCGCTCAGGAAGGAGATGCGTCCTGTCTCCTAGAGATGAACATACTTTGCTGCGAAAAGTGCAAAAAAAAACATTCTTTTTTTTATTTTACCTTTATTTAAATAGGCAAGTCAGTTAAGAACAAATTCTTATTTTCAATGACGTCCTAGGAACAGTGGGTTAACTGCCTGTTCAGGGGCAGAACGACAGATTTGTACCTTGTCAGCTGGGGGATTTGAATTTGCAACTTTTTTGGGCTACTAGTCCAACGCTCTAACCACTAGGCTACCCTGCCGCCCCCCCCCCCAAAAAAAATTCATCAATCCCAGAACAGCAGCAAAGGACCTTGTGAAGATGCTGGAGGAAACAGGTACAAAATAATCGATATCCACAGTAAAATGAGTACTCTATCGATATAACCTGAAAGGCCGCTCAGCAAGGAAGAAGCCACTGCTCCAAAACCGCCATAAAAAAGCCAGACTACGGTTTGCAACTGCACATTTGCAGGAAAAAAGGGAGATGCTTGAAAGCCGGAGAACACCATCCCAACTGTGAAGCTCGGGGGTGGCAGCATCATGTTGTGGGGGTGCTTTGCTGCAGGAGGGACTGGGGTACTTCACAAAATAGATGGTATTATGAGGAAGGGAAATTATGTGGAAATATTGAAGCAACATCTCAAGACATCAGTCAGGAAGTTAAAGCCTGGTCGCAAATGGGTCTTCCAAATGGACAATGACCCCAAGCATACTTCCAAAGTTGTGGCAAAATGGCTTAAGGGCAATAAAGTCAAGGTATTGGAGTGGCCATCACAAATCCCTGACCTCAATCCCATAGAAAATTTGTAGGCAGATCTGAAAAAACATGTGCGAGCAAGAAGGCCTACAAACCTGACACAGTTACACCAGCTCTGCCGGGAGGAATGGGACAAAATTTACCCAACTTACTGTGGGAAGCTTATGGAAGGCTACCCGAAACATTTGACCCAAGTTAAACAATTTAAAGGCAATGCTAACAAATACTAATTGAGTGCATGTAAACTTCTGACCCACCGGGAATGTGATGAAAGAAATAAAAGCTGAAATAAACCATTCTCTCTACTATTATTCTGACATTTCACATTCTTAAAATAATGTGGTGATCCTAACTGACCTATGACAGGGAATTTTTACTAGGATTAAATGTCAGGAATTGTGAAAAAGTTTACATGTATTTGGCTAAGGTGTTTGTAAACTTCCGACTAACAGATTAGATAGACATTTTCTGTCGATTAAAACAACATGAAATTTAACATAAATACAGTGTGGACATTGTTAATGTTGTAAATGACTAGTGTAGCTGGAAACAACTTATTTTTAATGGAATATCTACGTAGGCGTACAGAGGCCCATTATCAAGAACCATCACTCCAGTCTTCCAATGGCACAATGTGTTAGCTAATCCAAGTTGATCATTTTAAAAGGCTAATTGATCATTAGAAAACCCTTTTGCAATTATTTTAGCACAGCTGAAAACTGTTGATCTGATTAAAGAAGAAAAAAACTGGCCTTTTCTCTTGTTGAGTATCTGGCGCATCAGCATTTGTGGGTTTACGGGCTCAAAATGGCCAGAAACAAATAACTTTTTTTCTGAAACCCGTCAGTCTATTCTTGTTCTGAGAAATTAAGGCAGTTTCATGTGAAAAAATTGCCAAGAAACTGAAGATCTGGTACAAAGCTGTGTACTAGTCCCTTTACAGAACAGCTCAAACTGGCTCTAACCAGAATAGAAAGAGGAGTGGGAGGCCACGGTGCACAACTGAGCAAGAGGACAAGTGTCTAGTTTGAGAAACAAATGCTTCATAAGTCCTCAAGCTTAATTAAATAGTACCCGCGAAACACCCTTCTCAAAGTCAACAGTAAAGAGGCAGAGTTCCTCTGTCCAGTGTCTGTGTTATTTTGCCCATCTTAATCTTTTCTTTTTATTGGCCAGTCTGAGATGTCTTTTTCTTTGCAACTCTGCATAGAAGACCAACTTCCCGGAGTCGCCTCTTCACTGTTGACGTTGAGACTGGTGTTTCGCAGGTACTATTTAATGAAGCTGTCTTTTTAGAATAAGGCTGCAATGTAACAAAATGTGGAAAAAGTCATGGTGTCTGAATTCTTTCCGAATGCACTGTAGACATAAAACTGTGAACAGTGACCGAGACGGGGAGAGCGAGTGCATAAATGTAGAAGTAAAAAAGACATGAGGAGACTATAAAAGAATAGAGGATGATGAGGTAAAAGACTAGCACCAGACGGTAGCAGAGAGGGAGAGGTATAGCGAGAGATCGACACACAAATAGCAAAATAAATCAAGACCATGAAAGAAAGTGAAAAAAAGAAAGAGTGAAAAAGGGATGGGGTGAGTAACTGCCAGGCCTCAACCTCCGCTTGCTTTTTAACAGTCTCTCTATATTTCTTTCTTTCTCTCTGTCTCTCTCTGAGTGGTGCATCTCCTCCCCAGGCTCTCCTCCACGGTACCAGTCTGTAGATAGAGACCTCAGAGCCCATCTGCACCGCCGCCATGCCATCTGTTTGGCTTTCAGGGCAATTGAACTCCAAACTGAGATTGCATTTTAATCAATTTCCCAGCTCCCCAGGCTTCTGGGCTCTCTTTAGCTACGACTCATTAGAATACGACACCTTCACTAGCAGGCCCCTCGCTGGGACGCCTCCAACGCAACACGCCAACATAGACGGTGATGCATTGAGGAGTTCCAGCCAGCCCCCTATCAAGGTCTCCTGGCACCCCCTCTGCCCCTGAATGCCCTCATGTCACCTTACCTGCCCTCAACATCTCTCACATTGCCTCCTATCTTTACCTCCTTTCCCTCATCCCTCCCCCTATCTGCTCCAGTGGAGCAGTCTCACAGAAGTTAGCATAGCTGAGGCCATTGGATGAGGCCATTGGAGACCAAAGTCTCGTCAGTAGCTGCCATTTCTGCACAAGCAATCAGATTCTCCAAATTACCCCCCCCCCCCCCCCCCCCCAACTCAATAGAGAGATTTAAAACATTTAATTAACTTTTTTTGTATGGGGGGATAGAAACATGCCCATCACTCATTCAGAGTCCAGGAAAATCGAATCACAGCAAATTAGTAGGCATGGAGTCACTGTACCGAATCTAAAAGTAGTTTTTTCAGTCCCAGCTATCCCATTAGCTTTAACACAGATCAATCTGAGAAATAAGATCATCCATTGAAGAATTAAAAGGGAAGGACATTTCAGTCAGCATAGCTTGCAGCAAGGTTCTTAGGTCATGTCCCTAATGCAAAAACATGTCATCAATCTGGCACAGTTGACACATTCTCTCACCACCTCTCCCATCCTCCAGGCCCTCGATTGAGCCCCCTGCCCTTTCCTGCTGGGTCCCCACGACCCCTGCACCAGATGGGGGACATGCTCCTAGCAATGCCCCCCTGTTTGTGGAGCATGGCCCTCTGCCCTTGGACCTCTCTCCCTGGATGGAGCTAAGCATCTGCCCTGATAGTGAGAGGGGAGTCAGCCATCCATGCTAATCTTCATTTACACTGGAGCAGACCGAGGCCTTCAACTAGAGACACCAGAGAGAGCGGGTACAGGACTTGATGATGAGAAAGAGCGAGAGAAACAAAGAGAGAGAGAGGCAGAGAGAGAGAGAGAGGAAAGGAGAGAGAGGACACACTGGCAAGGCCATGGGCATTGGGCCACTGTCCCTCCGAGGCTACACAATGACAGAGAAAGACTACTAGGAATCAAAATGTTACAGAGGAGAGTTGTGGATTTGACTAAATATAGTAAACTTCTTAGACATTGGCCATGAGAGAGAGAAATAGTGCTGTGCACATGACTTCAGAAGTCTAGACACAATGAAATTAACATCAGACAGTGGCTCCTTTGGGATTAAAGATTCAGAAGGTGCTACCAATTAGTACTGATAGAGAATGCTAACATTGAGCCAACACTCTTTGGACCAGCAAAACATCACATTCTTATAGCTGACAGCTAAAGCCTGTACGTGTTTACAATTGTATTTGACCATCACTTGAACTCGTAGTCATGCATACATTAGAAATCAAATCAAAGTTTACGTGTCACGTGTACCGAATACAACAGGTGTAGGTAAACCTTACAGTGAAATGCTTCCTTACAGGCTCCAACCAATAGTGTAAAAAAGGTATTAGGTGAACAATAGGTAGGTAAAGAAATAAAACAACAGTAAAAAGACAGGCTATATACAGTAGCGAGGCTACATACAGACACTGGTTAGTCTGGCTGATTGAGGTAGTATGAACATGTAGATATGGTTAAAGTGACTATGCATATATGATGAACAGAGAGTAGGAGTAGAGTAAAAGAAGGGTTGGCGGGTGGTGGGACACAATGCAGATAGCCCGGTTAGCCAATGTGCGGGAGCACTGGTTGGTCGGCCCAATTGAGGTAGTATATACATGAATGTATAGTTAAAGTGACTATGCATATATGATAAACAGAGAGTAGCAGCAGCGTATAAAGAGGGGTTGGGGGGCACACACAATGCAAATAGTCCGGGTAGCCATTTGATTACCTGTTCAGGAGTCTTTTTGGCTTGGGGGTAAAAACAGTTGAGAAGCCTTTTTGTCCGAGACTTGGCACTCCGGTACTGCTTGTCATGCGGTAGTAGAGAGAACAGTCTATGACTTGGGTGGCTGGGGTCTTTGACAATTTTTAGGGCCTTCCTCTGATGCCGCCTGGTGTGGAGGTCCTGGATGGCAGGCAGCTTAGCCCCAGTGATGTACTGGGCCGTATGCATTACCCTCTGTAGTGCCTTGCAGTCAGAGGCCGTGCAATTGCCGTACCAGGCAGGATGCTCTCGATGTTGCAGCTGTAGAACCTTTTGAGGATCTCAGGACCCATGCCAAATCTTTTTAGTTTCCTGAGGGGGAAATAGGCTTTGTCGTGCCCTCGAACCATTCTAGTTTGTTGTTGATGTAGACACCAAGGAACTTGAAGCTCTCAACCTGCTCCACTACAGCCCCGTCGATGAGAATGGGGGCGTGCTTGGTCCTCCTTTTCCTGTAGTCCACAATCATCTCCTTAGTCTTGGTTACGTTGAAATATTTAGCATCAGCGTTTCCCCTATATTCATTCCTCCCCTGCTGCAACAAATATGTGACCCGATTCAGAAAACTAGGCATATGTCGCACATCATTACCTCACAGGAGAGCCATTTGAATGTAAACATAAAAAATCTATCAAAATGAGTTTCTTGGCAGAAATGTCTTCTGGAACATGTGAACTTTCATGTGCTGTAATAATAAACTTGTATTCCATCCATAAATACAAATGAAATGGTTAAATTACGAGCCTAGTTTGTTTAACCACGGACAAAGACAGGATCCTTACCACTAGCCATGATTGGCTGAGATAATGGATGGGCTGGACATGCCGGGAGATGAGCTTGGATTGGTCTGCCATGTAGCATGCTTCTGTCTGTAAAGTGAGCTGTTCAGTATGTGCTGATAGAAAGGACTAACACGACGTTTTTGAAAAGTATATAACGTTAACCATCGAGAATTACAAAAATGTTGCTACTTTTCCTCAACAACATTGATGCCCTGAATTTAGCAGGCGCTATCGACAGATCAGTTGGAAAAAGTGATAGGCTACTTTCTGCATACGCCACGGTCAGTGGGAACTGGAGTGACTTGACAAAACAAGATGTAGCTACAAACAAAACTGAGGTTCCAGTCTGCCGTGAAGCGTTCATCCATGTATACAGGTAAGAGTCTCACCACATATTCAGATATATGCTTCTAATTTTATCAGAAAGTCGTTGATCTATGAAGTAAAAGTATTTGAATCAGAAATCCATGCGCATTGCTAGTTAGTCTAATGTTAGCTAGCTAACACTGAACCTAGATTGTTAGCTTTAGCATCCTGCGGATTCGTACTACAGCTATGACAATGCTTGTATTGGTAGTAGTACGAGTTCGGAATATGCCGGTTCATTGTTTAGCTAGCTAGCTACATGTCTAAACAAAAAGACTCCACTTCGGACAGATTATTACATGACTCATCAAATTAGCCAGGTGTATCTGGGGGTGATTACGGCCATCTATTATTTCTAAAATATTTTTATCTGGACACTGTTTTTGATATTGCTACTATGCAAGTCACCATTTCAGTGAACCATTTCTACCTTCCGTATCCTTTGCATGTGACAAATAAACATAGATTTTATTGCATATATTGTGTTTTTACCACATGGCCTCACATGTGAATCCTTAATGAGATGGGTGGGGCTAAGACTTAAGAGGGTATGAAAGATGCTGAAAGGGTGTAGACAAAGAAGAACTCTCCAGTAGGTGTAGCAAATTATTCAAGGGCCATTTTCTCAAAAGTGGGTTTACAAGTTTATCAACTTTCAAAGCAGAATTACTTCCCATTGTTCCTCAACTGCAGTGTATGATATACCATTTACTAGCTCGGAGTCATTACTTTTATCCATTGTAAAAAATAATATTTCACATTTTGCTACATAAGACCGAATCGAGGAGGTTGGTCACATATGTATATATTTTTTAAAGGGATTGTTGTTGGCTCAATGACTGGAAGCCTATGGGAACTGCTAGCATGTAATTGTGCTAACACTAGCAGCAATGCACCCAGGTGCTAACTTTAAAAGTGAAAAGCACCACATTAAAATGTAGGAGCACCAGAAAATAAGATTTTCTAAATTGACCGAGAAACAGCCTATATTGGGTCAATATGATTTCTACTCACTGGGCACAGACATCAATTCAAGGTCTATTCTGCGTTGGTTCAACATAATTTCATTGAAATTACATGGAAACAACGTTGATTCAACCAGTGTGTGCCCAGTGGGTGGTTTATTATGAAGCACATGTTGTGCCCTATAAACTAATATGTGACACTGTAAAGACATGAGTTTATTATAAAAGCTAAATTGCTTATACAAATACCTGGAATTGAAAATGCAAAGTCATTTGTGAAATATTAGGTTTCTACATGGTGTAAAAACACTATTTCCCTGTTGAGATGGATTATTTTGAAAATTGTACACTTCCCCTAAATACATAGTGATGATGACATGCAAGAGATCTGTCAATCATTCATTGCCATGTCTATGATCATTGATCTCCTGAAGAAGCTATCCCTTTAACTTTATTTCTGTGCTCCAAATGTTTGGCTATACTGGTAAATCTACCAGGTTATTAGCTAGCTAGCCAATGAGGTAACATGACTGAACAGAGTGTAAACAAATGGTTAGACCATGCGGTCCCTGAGATCCGCTATAGATAATAATGGGTCAGATCTTTAGACCTGGTTGGGTTAAAAGCAACACTGAGCAAATCATAGATGAAACATTAAGGTCTGTACACTTGTAAAACTTTCTGTGCAGATCATCTCTCTCTATATACTGTAGGTCCGGCTGGTGCTTATCCCCAGTGCCAGGCTCTGCGTACTGTTTTTACAAGGCCTAAAAAGCACTAATGGAACATTAGGACTAAATGGCTTTGAACGGTCTATCCCTCCCTCTGGCAACAAAGGCCCTGCTCTAAACACTTTTCCAGAGAGATCCAAAGCCCCATTCTTCTCTCTCTCTAACTCTCGCTCTCCGTTATCGGCATTTCTCTGCAAGCAATCACATTCTCCAAATTACCCACTAACTCAACAAAGGAGAAGTACATTTTTTTTTAATGTACTTTCTCCCTTTTTTCCCTCTAAAATAATGTACAAATGGGGAAAGCAAGAGAGGGAGAGTGAGAGAGAGGGTCAGAGAGAGGGAGAGAAGGAGAGGGCCTGTGACATCGGCTGTGAAAGAACGTCAGCTACAGTGAGCTCCTGTTTAATGATACATACGGTAATTAAATTAAAATGCTGTGAAAAGAGAGAAAGAAGGATAACTGGAGGTAGAGGCAGATAGAGAGGGAAATAGAGAGAGAGAAATAGCCCATCACCATTATTTTTTAATGCATTTCTTTCTGTTCCTGGCCTCCCCGTGACAGCTTTAATGTGTCTACTGCTCTTGTAGATGTTCTGAAGAAGGGTAAAGAGATGGAGACAGATGGTATATATACTGTATGTATTACTAGGCGCTCCTGAAATGGAGTGATTCCTCACAAAACCCCCCCAAAAAAAATTTATGATTTGGTGGGTTTTCACAAAATGTAATCCATCGAATAGTCCTTTGAAGGAAAGAATGTTGACATTTTTATCTAAAAACAAAATTGAGAAATAATTGATCAAAGTTGGCGTTTTATGACATGTTGGCCACACCCAGGCCTTCGAATCAAATTTTATTAGTCAGATGCGACGAATACAACAGGTGTAGGTAGACCTTACAGTGAAATGCTTACTTACGAGCCCCTAACCGACAATGCAGTTAAAATAATACGGATAAGAATAAGAGATAAAAGTAATAAGTAATTAAAGAGCAGCAGTAAAAAAACAGTAACAGTAACAATATATACAGGGGGGTGGCGGTACAGAGTCAATGTGCGGGGTCACCAGTTAGTTGAGGTAGTATGTACATGTAGGTAGATTTAATTAGTGACTATGCATAGATGACAACAGAGAGTGGCAGTGGTGTGGAGAGGGGAGGGGGAGGGGGAGGGCAATGCGAATAGTCTGGCCATTTGAGTAGATGTTCAGGAGTCTTATGACTTGGGAGTAGAAGCCTCTTGGACCTAGACTTGGCGCTCCGGTACCGCTTGCCATGTGGTAGCAGGGAGAACAGTTTATAACTAGGGTGGCTGGAGTCTCTGACAACTTTTAGGGCCTTTCTCTGACACCGCCTGGTATAGAGGTCCTGGATGGCATGAATGCCATACCCAGGCCTTCTTTAAGAGGGTCTATAATGTTTAACCTATAGATGCTACAAAGCATAAATTGGTGTCATATGAAGATTTAGCGCCTGCTATGCAATGAGTATTTTATTCAAATATAATAATTGTTACATTAATTAATGACTATGGAAAAAATAAGCACATTTTTTAATAAATTACACTCCATGTGCAAATCAAAGTTCCAAAGTGGGATCTCAGCTAGTTTTAAAGAGCAAATTCCCCTAAAAAGCCAGTAATCCCTTTGAAAATGGCCTATGTGGCATCGATATGGGTCAGTAACATTTATTCTCGTGTCGAAACGTAGTTTGGAACTTCCGTGCGTCACAACAAGTAAATGAAGGTTGCATTTGGGTGAACAATTATGACAAGAAATGCCCCGTTATGCCAAGCTCCATATGCAAATTATCCCTCTGCCCTTCCGTTATGATTAGGGCTCCGTTGTTTCATCTCCCCCAACACGCTCAAAGGATTACTGCCATTAGAGACTGAAAACCCTAATACGTCTTGACCATGCCTCTATGGTGTGCATACTCTGCCGAAGGACCCTAGTATGCAGAATAGGTGCTTGGAGTTCGTTGGCCCCTGTCTGCACCAGTAATGCTAGCTTGGTGTGCAACGACCCGTGGTGGTTAATTATGACCAGAGATACTAGAATACAGTGCCTTGCGAAAGTATTCGGCCCCCTTGAACTTTGCGACCTTTTGCCACATTTCAGGCTTCAAACATAAAGATATAAAACTGTATTTTTTTGTGAAGAATCAACAACAAGTGGGACACAATCATGAAGTGGAACGACATTTATTGGATATTTCAAACTTTTTTAACAAATCAAAAACTGAAAAATTGGGCGTGCAAAATTATTCAGCCCCCTTAAGTTAATACTTTGTAGCGCCACCTTTTGCTGCGATTACAGCTGTAAGTCGCTTGGGGTATGTCTCTATCAGTTTTGCACATCGAGAGACTGATTTTTTTTCCCATTCCTCCTTGCAAAACAGCTCGAGCTCAGTGAGGTTGGATGGAGAGCATTTGTGAACAGCAGTTTTCAGTTCTTTCCACAGATTCTCGATTGGATTCAGGTCTGGACTTTGACTTGGCCATTCTAACACCTGGATATGTTTATTTTTGAACCATTCCATTGTAGATTTTGCTTTATGTTTTGGATCATTGTCTTGTTGGAAGACAAATCTCCGTCCCAGTCTCAGGTCTTTTGCAGACTCCATCAGGTTTTCTTCCAGAATGGTCCTGTATTTGGCTCCATCCATCTTCCCATCAATTTTAACCATCTTCCCTGTCCCTGCTGAAGAAAAGCAGGCCCAAACCATGATGCTGCCACCACCATGTTTGACAGTGGGGATGGTGTGTTCAGGGTGATGAGCTGTGTTGCTTTTACGCCAAACATAACGTTTTGCATTGTTGCCAAAAAGTTCAATTTTGGTTTCATCTGACCAGAGCACCTTCTTCCACATGTTTGGTGTGTCTCCCAGGTGGCTTGTGGCAAACTTTAAACGACACTTTTTATGGATATCTTTAAGAAATGGCTTTCTTCTTGCCACTCTTCCATAAAGGCCAGATTTGTGCAATATACGACTGATTGTTGTCCTATGGACAGAGTCTCCCACCTCAGCTGTAGATCTCTGCAGTTCATCCAGAGTGATCATGGGCCTCTTGGCTGCATCTCTGATCAGTCTTCTCCTTGTATGAGCTGAAAGTTTAGAGGGACGGCCAGGTCTTGGTAGATTTGCAGTGGTCTGATACTCCTTCCATTTCAATATTATCGCTTGCACAGTGCTCCTTGGGATGTTTAAAGCTTGGGAAATATTTTTGTATCCAAATCCGGCTTTAAACTTCTTCACAACAGTATCTCGGACCTGCCTGGTGTGTTCCTTGTTCTTCATGACGCTCTCTGGATCATTCAGAGATCCTCACTGAACTTCTGGAGAGAGTTTGCTGCACTGAAAGTAAAGGGGCTGAATAATTTTGCACGCCCAATTTTTCAGTTTTTGATTTGTTAAAAAAGTTTGAAATATCCAATAAATGTCGTTCCACTTCATGATTGTGTCCCACTTGTTGTTGATTCTTCACAAAAAAATACAGTTTTATATCTTTATGTTTGAAGCCTGAAATGTGGCAAAAGGTCGCAAAGTTCAAGGGGGCCGAATACTTTCGCAAGGCACTGTATAATGCACTCTCTGGTATAATTGAGGACTACATGAAAAGGCGGGCCGAACAGGCCACCATTAACATTGACGGGCTGTAGTGGAGCTGGTCGAGAGTTTCAAGTTCCTTGGTGTCCACATCGCCAACAAACTATCATGGCCCCAACACACCAAGACAGTCGTGAAAAGGGCACGACAAAACTCTTTCCCCTGAAAAGATTTGGCATGGGTCCCCAGATCTTCAAGAAGTTCTACAGCTGCACCATCGAGAGCATCCAGACCTGTTGCATCACCACCTGGTATGGCAACTGCTCGGCATCTGACCGTAAGAAGCTACAGATGGTAGTGCGTATGGCCCAGTACATCAGTTTTCTGCCTTCCAGGACCTATATAATAGGAGGTGTCAGAGGAAAGACCATACAATTGTCAGAGACTCCAGTCACCCAAGTCATAGACTGTTTTCTCTGCTACAGCACGGCAAACGGTGCCGGAGCGCCAAGTCTAGAACCAAAAGGCTCCTTAACAGCTTCTACCCCCCATTGCTGAACAATTAATCAAATGACCACCATTATTTACATTTGTGACCCGATTCAGGAAACTAGGCAAGTCATGACTTCACAGGAGAGCTGTGTGAAAGCAAAACATTTTTTCAGCAGAAATGCCTTCTCGACCATGTGACCTTTCATGTGCCTTAATATCAAACTTGTATGCCATCTGTAAATATGAATAAGAGTTCAATTACAAGCATAGTTGGTTTAGCCACAGAAAAAGGAGGCAACCTTCCCAATAGCTATGATTGGCTGAGATAATGAGTGGGCTGGACATGCCGAGAGATGAGTTTGGATTGGTGTGCCATATAGCACTCGTCTGTCTATTGGAGCTGGTCAGTATGTCTAGGTAATCGTGTCAAACGCAGCTTTAAAAAAAAAAAATTGAGCTCAGGTTCATCATGTTTCCATTGATCATCCCTGAGATGTTTCCACCTGTGGTTTGGAAAGGCACACACCTGTCTATATAAAAAGGTCTCACAGTTAACAGAGCATGTCAAAGCAAAAACCAAGCCATAAGGTTGAAGGACTTGTTAATAGAGCTCCGGGACAGGATTGTGTTGAGGCACAGATCTGGAAAGGGGACCAAAACATTTCTGCAGCATTGAAGGTTCCCAAGAACACAGTGGTATCCATCATTCTTAAATGGAAGAAGTTTGGAACCATCAAGACTCTTCCTAGTTCTGGCTGCCCGGCCAAATTGAGCAATCAGAGAGAAGGGCCTTGGTCGTGGAGGTGACCAGAACCCGAAGGTCACTCTGACAGAGCTCCATAGTTCCTCTGTGGAGATAGGAGAACCTCCACCAATCAGGCCTTTATGGTAGTGTGGCCAGACGGAAGACAGTAAAAAGCACATGACAGCCCGCTTGGCACCTAAAGGACTCTCAGACCATGAGAAGAAAGATTCTCTGGTCTGATGAAACCAAGACTGAACTCTTTGGCTGGAATGCCAAGCATCAAGTCTGGAGGTAACCTGGACACCTGTGGGGATGTTTTTCAGCAGCAGAAACAGGAAAACTAGTCAGGATTGAGGGAAAGATGAACCTGCTCCAGAGCGCTCAGGACCTCTGGGTGGGGACAACCAAAAGGACAACAACCCTAAACCCACAGCCAAGACAACACAGGAGTGGCTTCAGGACAAGTCTCTGAATATCCTTGAGTGGCCCTACCTGAGTCCGTACTTGAACCCGATCGAACATCTCTGGAGAAACCTGGAAATAGCCGTGCAGTGAAGTTCCCCATCCACCCTGACAGAGATTGAGAGGATCTGCAGAGAAGAATAGGAGAAACTCCCCAAATGCGGGTGTGCCAAGCTTGTACTGTCATACCCAAGAAGACTAGACTGTAATCATTGCCAAAGGTGCTTCACCAAAGTATTGAGTAAAGGGTCTGAATACTTACGTAAATGTAACAAAATGTGGTCAAGGGGTCTGAATACCTTCCGAATGCACTGTTCAAACTTCAACATTTTGCCTGTTTTGGTAAAACATAGTCACTGTTCTATTACCAGTGGCAGGTACTATGTGTGTATGTGTTCACAGAAACATGTATGGAGCCAGCACATAGAGAAGAATGCGATGCAAGAATGTGATGAAGTCCAGACTGACAGACTAGCTTGATACTGATGTAACTAAGTGGAGAGACCTGTCACTCAGCACTAACATTTTACTAGACAACTTTTACTTGTATTGTATTTTTTGTTGTTATTGATTTGAATGGTATCATTCAATATGGGGAGGGAGAAACCCTGTGTATTCTGCACCAGGATCAGGGAACCCCTGCTGTATACGGGACACCACACAGGAAGGTGTGTGACATGTTTGCCAAAGTAATTTCACCAGACAAAAGGCACAGTGTCTGTATCAGCTAGGAATGGTGAAAGGTACACATTGTTATATCAGCAGATTACTGCTTCTATGGTATTATATAAAAGGTTGTTTGTCAAGGACACATCCAAGAAACATCCACATCAAACCACACCCCCAAACCAACTCACGCTTGGCTTCTGTCATGGCCACCAGAAATTCTTGAGGAGCAAGTTCTGCTTTAAAGTTATTTCCCATTTTATACAGAGAATTTCGCATAGTAGGCAGTGTAACCAATCCCAGCCCTCTTTTTACTTGTATCATTGCACATCCAGCAAAATACCAGCAGAGAGCAACCTTTTTGAATCAATTTTCACATTCACTCTGTTGGTAATGCCTACAAATCGGATCATAACTCTAAAAGTAGCAGAGACCTATGCTTGCTATGCCTATACAGTATATTATGTTCAACAATATCTTGCCCAGTCAAACATGTTTATATATTTTTTTATATTTGTAAAGTAATGTAAAAAAAAAAGTACTGATATTACAGAGCAAACGATAAAGCTTCATATGACACCAATGTTTGCTTAGTAGCACCTACAGATTAAACACTATGGAGTCTTAAAGGAGGCCTGTGGAAGGCCAAATGTCACAAATATGCCAACTTTTCTCAATTATTTCTCAATTATGCTTTTAGATACAAATGTCAAATATATGTCAACAATTCTTCCTCCAAAATAGATTATGGATTACACTTTGTGAAATCCCACAAATCAATGGGTCCTGTCTGAGGTGATTGAGCCAACAACACCACAGAAGGCAGTGCGCCACTGACGGAATTATGCAGAGACAGTAAATAAAAAAAGAAACAGAGGTAAATATGCTGACTACCTGCTGCCTTGATCTAAACCTCCCCGCTTCACACAATGTTACCTGCTCTCTGAGACAGACACGTAGACACACACAGAGAGACGCACAGACAGAGAGACATGCAGGCAGGCGGTTAGGTATGCAGGCAGGCAGTTAGATATGCAGGCAGGCACACCCCCCATGCTATCCTAATCCCCTGGTCACCCATTAATATGTATGGGCTGAGTCACAGCATTACTGTGCTTTTTGTATAATATTCCATTCTCCCTGCAGGTATAGAGTGAGTGTGTGTGTGTGTGAGTGTGAGTGTGAGTGTGAGTGTGTGTGTGTGTGTGTGTGTGTGTGTGTGTGTGTGTGTGTGTGTGTGTGTGTGTGTGTGTGTGTGTGTGTGTGTGTGTGTGTGTGTGTGTGTGTGTGTGTGTGTGTTCCATCCCCCTGCAGAGCATGGAGATATGAGTTAAGAGACGTGAAGATTAAAATCCCCATACCTGAGGCAGAGTACATAATTAAGTAGAGGGAATTTAATAAGTAAACAGCAGCTATGGGTTAAACCTTTTTATCCACTCACCTCCCTGAAAAGCACACACACGCACGCACACACACACACTCCCTTGGGACCATGCTAAAGTTTAATCTCTTCAAACTTCCCCTTCACACACACACCCTTCCCTCTGCCAGCATTGAACTGTAGTCTGAACTGTAGTAGTCTTGCATAATGAGAAGCTGTGGCATTTGAGAGCATGGAGAGGACACACTGACAAATCGACCTAATGGTTCCTGACGCTTCAGCCTGTGAGTGAGGAGGGAAGTGGATTCTTCTGAACAGGCCACACCTCTCTGGTGGGAAGACAGGAGAGAAAAAGTCCAGGAAGGCCCAGGGGCAGCATTGGTATTCTAGTATGATAATATGCCAGGGCTGGTATTCCATTGAGTACGATATTAAACTGATTATGACAGATTATGCAATAGTCACGGAAACACCTTCATTCTGCTTATATTAAATCGCCATGAGGTCCAAATTGAAGTATGCATATGTCGATTAAAACACCTGGTTTTCTGAGCAATCTCTCAACTTATTAGGACCTCGTTCGGCGTTCCAGCGGTGTATTTGATCAGCTCATGTGCTACCACCAGCCGAGAGCCTCCCTCTTTAGCACAAGTGAAGTGAGTTCGTAACAACGGAATGCATGTGTCTTAGAAGTAGTTTTCACATACAAACTTTATATATGTCTGAACTCAGAATCAAATAGGCTTCCCAAACATAACACTGTGGTAAGACGTTTATTTTGATTGGCATTGATAAGAGTGCTAGCAGGTAGCCTGATTTCAGATGTGTCCATGTAAATATAATTATTAGGGAAATCGTTATTCTTGCAAAGCATGTCGTTGTTTTAATCCACAATAATCATAATATTGTGTACATGTAACTGTACTCAGTGACTACTTGCCAATAAGGGTATTACCTTTTCACAGGGTGTTCAAATGAACCTGCTACATTATGGTGCTTGACAGCGGGTCAGCTCTCAGAGGGGGCGGCGTCACGCCGCTTCACTCACAGAGAGAGACATAGTTATGTAACGACACAGCAGAGTGTTAAGGCTGCAGGGTTCGCTGGAGGGCCAGGTTCAACACTGTCTATGGTAAATAAATTAGACCTGGCTGATTAGCAATGACCTCCCACGTGCGCACGCACGAACACACAGTTTTACTCCCAGTGACTGTGTTATTTAGGCTGACATTAAAGACATTATTTCCAAGGTTGACCGGGGATAACGAAAGTCTATTTGAGTTGCTGTGTGTTAAAATGGGCCAACCTGTCAAGAGGGAGAGCAACGTAGCTACCTGCCAATCCTATAGCCTACTGTAGGAACCAACAGCACAGAGGGAAATTATTAATATCACTCTGACCGCTGCCAAATAATCAATCCCATACACTGAACAATAAACTCCTTAGAGGAAAACCTACAGTCACTAACACAGTATAAAGGACTCTGTGCTAAAGGACTCTGTGCTATTTTCTATTTTATTTAACTAGGCAAGTCACTTAAGAACAAATTCTTATTTACAATGACGGCCTACCCCGGCCAAACCTTGACGCCGGTCCAATTGTGCGCCGACCTATGGGATTCCCAATCACGACCAGTTGAGATACAGCCTGGAATCGAAACAGTGTCTGTAGTTACGCCTCTAGCACTGAGATGCTGTGCCTTAGACTGCTGTGCCACTTCTGAGCCCTCTGCTATGTCTCAGAAGTAAACCAGGTGGTATCCCTGTTACTCCAGTACTGCTCAACAAAGCCATAGATGTCTGTCTGAGAGTTTATGAAGACAGATTTAGGTGGTGATGTCATAAATATCTCGATTTTTAGAAAGGTATGACGCTCCAGAAAGCCAAGTGGAAGCCTTCTCAGTGAACGGAACACAGTGAGTAAATAGGAAAAATTGGCTCCCATGTATACTTCCTCCGTCTCATTTAGGATGTAATCTCTGTGTATTCCATCTTTAGCTCACACTAGACTGATGTGTGTCATACTGCCACAGCTGGGTTTTGTTCTTAGAGAATTAGGAGAATAAATCAGACTTTCTCGTTCAAAGCAGTGTTCCCGAGGTAGAAACACTGTCGGCCATATTGGAATGTTAGTTGTAATAGTGTGGTTGTACTGACCTCAGGGTTGGTCCACTTGGTCTTGATATGGTCAGCCATGTTCTGTGTGCAGCCCAGCAGGTCATAACCCTCCCTGCTCTGGAGGAGAACAAAGACAACACAGAGACAGACAGTCACACAATTTGAAGTTGGTTTGTTTTTGAATTTTGTAAAATTCCATCACTCCTGGGCTTAATCTATTCCTCAGAGGCAAAATTATGATGATGATTACCCCACTTGGTTCATCACTAATTGGTACTATAATGATACGGGGTGTAAATGGGGCCATGATAATGTCATCTCTCTCCTCCCTGCGTAGTGATGATGATGTGTCATTCCCTCTCCTGCACATTATCCATGATATCTCCTCTGCCCACAGAGAGCAGTCAGTTAGTCAGTTAGTCATGGGATGGGACGGGCTGTAAAACGCCTGCAGTAAAAAGCCATCTGGGAAGGAATCGCTCCCTAGCCAAACAGACATTGGAATATGTTAATCATGCAGTGCCTTGCGAAAGTATTCGGCCCCCTTGAACTTTGCGACCTTTTGCCACATTTCAGGCTTCAAACATAAAGATATAAAACTGTATTTTTTTGTGAAGAATCAACAACAAGTGGGACACAATCATGAAGTGGAACGACATTTATTGGATATTTCAAACTTTTTTAACAAATCAAAAACTGAAAAATTGGGCGTGCAAAATTATTCAGCCCCTTTACTTTCAGTGCAGCAAACTCTCTCCAGAAGTTCAGTGAGGATCTCTGAATGATTCAATGTTGACCTAAATGACTAATGATGATAAATACAATCCACCTGTGTGTAATCAAGTCTCCGTATAAATGCACCTGCACTGTGATAGTCTCAGAGGTCCGTTAAAAGCGCAGAGAGCATCATGAAGAACAAGGAACACACCAGGCAGGTCCGAGATACTGTTGTGAAGAAGTTTAAAGCCGGATTTGGATACAAAAAGATTTCCCAAGCTTTAAACATCCCAAGGAGCACTGTGCAAGCGATACTATTGAAATGGAAGGAGTATCAGACCACTGCAAATCTACCAAGACCTGGCCGTCCCTCGAAACTTTCAGCTCATACAAGGAGAAGACTGATCAGAGATGCAGCCAATAGGCCCATGATCACTCTGGATGAACTGCAGAGACCTACAGCTGAGGTGGGAGACTCTGTCCATAGGACAACAATCAGTCGTATATTGCACAAATCTGGCCTTTATGGAAGAGTGGCAAGAAGAAAGCCATTTCTTAAAGATATCCATAAAAAGTGTCGTTTAAAGTTTGCCACAAGCCGCCTGGGAGACACACCAAACATGTGGAAGAAGGTGCTCTGGTCAGATGAAACCAAAATTTAACTTTTTGGCAACAATGCAAAACGTTATGTTTGGCATAAAAGCAACACAGCTCATCACCCTGAACACACCATCCCCACTGTCAAACATGGTGGTGGCAGCATCATGGTTTGGGCCTGCTTTTCTTCAGCAGGGACAGGGAAGATGGTTAAAATTGATGGGAAGATGGATGGAGCCAAATACAGGACCATTCTGGAAGAAAACCTGATGGAGTCTGCAAAAGATCTGAGACTGGGACGGAGATTTGTCTTCCAACAAGACAATGATCCAAAACATAAAGCAAAATCTACAATGGAATGGTTCAAAAATAAACATATCCAGGTGTTAGAATGGCCAAGTCAAAGTCCAGACCTGAATCCAATCGAGAATCTGTAGAAAGAACTGAAAACTGCTGTTCACAAATGCTCTCCATCCAACCTTACTGAGCTCGAGCTGTTTTGCAAGGAGGAATGGGAAAAAATGTCAGTCTCTCGATGTGCAAAACTGATAGAGACATACCCCAAGCGACTCACAGCTGTAATCGCAGCAAAAGGTGGCGCTACAAAGTATTAACTTAAGGGGGCTGAATAATTTTGCACGCCCAATTTTTCAGTTTTTGATTTGTTAAAAAAGTTTGAAATATCCAATAAATGTCGTTCCACTTCATGATTGTGTCCCACTTGTTGTTGATTCTTCACAAAAAAATACCGTTTTATATCTTCATGTTTGAAGCCTGAAATGTGGCAAAAGATCGCAAAGTTCAAGGGGGCCGAATACTTTCGCAAGGCACTGTATATATAAAAAAAAATGTTGTTTCCATACAAATTATTAATAGGGCTTAATAATTGGGAGGATTTGTCATGAGGTCATTGTAGCCTTTACATGGTGGCATACTATTATTATTTTGACATGAAATCATTGTGTTAAACATATGGAGATACTCTGCTCAACTTTTATAAATCTCTAGTGTGTTGACTGGAGGTAATGTATCCGTGCATGAAAGCTATTAGTCTATTGTAATCATATAATATTACAGACACTACATAAACAATATTGATAGTATTGTTTCTCCTATAGGGGATGCAATTTGCAGTAGAGGGCTTAGAATGAGTTACATACAGGCTGTGTCACTTCACTGTATGCCAGTGGAGGCTCCTCAGAGGAAGAAGGGGAGGACCATCCTCCTCAGTGAATTTCATGAAAATTAAAACGGTAAAACATTGAAAAAGTTATCCTTTTAAATACAACTATACTAAATATAATCACGTCATCAAATAATTGATTAAAACACACTATTTTGCAAAGAAGGTCTACAGTAGCCTCAACAGCTATCTGTAGGGTAGCACCATGGTTTTGCCGGAAGACAGCTAGTTTCCCCGTCCTCCTCAGGATACATTGACTTCAATACAAAGCCTAGGAGGCTCATGGTTCTCACCCCCTTCCATAGACTTACACAGTAATTATGACAACTTCCAGAGGAGAGTCCTCCAACCTATCAGAGCTGTTGCAGAATGAACAGACATGTTGTCCACCCAATCAAAGGGTCAGATAATTAATCTAGTACTGAAAGCATAAGCTACAGCAGTGCATAAAATGTGGTGAGTGGTTTACTCAAAGAGAAAGAATGACAGTAGTTGTAAATTTCTTCCAAAATGAAAGAGAAGCAAGAAAGAAATAGAGAGAGATTGTCTTTTTTTCTCACTTTGTTTCCCTTACTTAGCTATCAAATGCAGCTAGCAGGTTTAGCCTACTCAAACATCCTGCTCAAACAGAAGGATGCTATGTTAGCTAGCGGGCTATGACTATCCAACAAAACACTGGAACTCTTCCAAGTCTAGGTAAACTTTGGTTTGACTAATTTATTGCCGCAGGTGTAAGTGCTTACTGACTTTACACTGTAACGTTACTGCATGATTGTAGCGGGTTTACGAACGTGTTAGTCTGCATAGCCAATAGAACTATGACGTTACTTTAGCTAATATGGTGACTACGATGTAGGCTGTGTGTAGTGGTTTGGCTTGGAAAGGTTTTTTCACCTGGTCACATACAGCTGATGTGCATTGAAATCCACAAGCGAAAGGAAGAGTTGAGAGGAGGAGAGCCAATAGACGCAAGAAGAAATAGAACGTGGCTGATATGAAAGTGAATGTGATCAGGGGTGTATTCATTTCACCAATTCTGTTGAAAAATTATAGCAAACGGACCAAAATGGGGATAAACATACCTGAATTTCTCCAATAGAAACTCTTGTTTGCAAATGTTGGACTAATGATTACGCCCTATATCAGCTAGATGCAAGCAGGAGTGTGTAAGGCTGTATGGAATTTCACTGTCTGTCCATGTGTCACTGTCTGCCACCTCAAATTTGTCTCTCGACCTGTGTGCACCTACATTGTAAACTTTCATTCATAGGCTAGGTTGTAGCAACCTCGTGATGGGTATCAGGAAACATTGAGTATCGTGTAGTAGTCTAAACCTATCGCTGATACATTGAACTGGGTGAATGGAACATGAATGACAGTCATCCAATATGCTGTAATAGAAATAAGGCCATGCTGAAGAAAAAAAACAAAATGCCTCCCTCATCTTAAATGGCAATGACTGCTACTGCTATACGATTTCTACCTATGAAGAACCTTTGCAGGTCATTTAATCAAGGACACAGGTGGCAAGGATCTCTCTCCCCCTTTACAATGAAATGCAAGTTTAGAACTCTTGTTGGCCGTTGTTAAGGGTCTGCATGTTTGTATACACTCTAATATACAAAAGTATAAAAGGACACCCCTTCAGAATAGCGGATTACCTTGTGGCTGAATGGAAGCAAGTCCCCCCACAGCAATGTTCCAACATCTAGTGGAAAGCCTTCCCAGAAGAGTGGAGGCTGTTATAGCAGCCAGGGGAGGGGGGGGGACCAACTCCATATTAATGACCATGATTTCGGAATGAGATTTCGGAATGAGACATACCTTTGGTCGTGTACTGTAGTGTTTGTTAAATTGTGGGACTGTGCTTAAATCCATGTTAGAAATGTGGTACTGCGCTTATATCAAGTTTATTAACAGTGGTACAGTGTAATATCTATGTTATAAACATGGGTTGACAGTGATCATTCTTATGTGAAGTCATTGCGAGTCCGCCTGCAGGTATGATATTATTTAAGTGCGACTCACCTTTTGCCAGATGTAGGCCTCGCGCAAGGTGATGATCTCATGCTCGCGGTGCTCCCCCTGCACGGCACACACCACACAGATGACCTTCTCATCAGTCTTGCAGTAAAGAGTACCCTCCTGGCCATGCTCATTACAGCGCAGCCTCTCCACTGTCACCGTCTCCCTCTTACTGCCCCCCTCTGGGGCTGCCACCGCCTCTTCATCACCATCATCTTCATCATCAACTTTCCCCTCCCCTTGGACTCTCTCTCCTCCACACGCCTCGTTCTCTTCTACCCCAGTCCCACCGCATGCCCCATTTTCCACCACCTCTTGCTCTGCCCTACGCCCAATCTCTCGAACCCTTTCCTCCCCCTCCCCTGGGTCTCTGTCCTTGGCCGGCTGTTGGGACGGGGCCTGGGGCTGCGCCACTTCCTGGTCATAGGGCATCAGTAGGTGTCGTGTGCTGTGGACATGTTTCTCAGCGTGGGTAGAGCAGAAGGCGAAGTTGCAGGTGTAACACACCTGGGTTGCCTGCTGGGCCTCGTCAGGCTCACAAGCGTCACATGACCCGTCCATCTGTGGTAACTCATCCTCCTCAGGTCCTCCACTTCCTCTCCAGGGTTTCCCTTGGTCTGTCATTGTGGTGGGTATGAGTAGGGTGAATAGAGGGCTATGAGCAGGACACCCTGTAGGAGAGATCAGTAGTACAGGACAGAGTATATAAATAGTGGTGACCAGGGAACATACTCACACCAAGCTCTGCAGAAAGGTTATGTAGTCAGAATGTTAGTCAGCTCTTCTAGATATATCACATGTGTTTGGGAGGGACAGACAATCTCTCTCTAAGAAAACCACAGTAATCTACACCTTTAACAAACACATCCTCCTACTGTACATCACCTAAGCAACAGCAACAAGTTGTAGCGACTACTGTCAGAGGGAAAACACAACCCAATTCTTCCACAGGTACTGTACTTGGTAGGTTACTTTCTAAATGTAATCCGTTACGTTACCTGTCCAAAATTGTAATCAGCAAAGTAATTTTGGGATTAACCAAACTCAGTAAAGTAATCTGATTACTTTGGGTTACTTTCCCCTTAAGAGGCAATTAGAAGATGACAAAGATATATTGCAGGATAAACCAATGTTAGAGTTTACATAGCTGGCCATAAATCAATGTTGCGTTTTCATTTATGGGTTGGTTATGTAGGCCTCTTATAACCCATTGCTTTCTACTACAGATAATAATACGATTAGGCTATATCGTTCCAAAAAGATCAAAGTCCGTCAGATTTCCCGTCAATCCAATTAATTTAATACCCCTTGATCTTCAAGAATATTGAATATGGAAATATAGACTAGCCAAATAGTTTTACCTGAGCATTTACACATATATTTTCTTTTATATACTCAGTTGGGGTCTCAATTTACTGTTGAGAATTAGAATAGTAGGATACACAAGGTGCAAATTTGAAATGTTGTGTATCAGCAGTTTTTATCTTGTTATGTCACTCAAATTAGCCATGTCAGCTGACAATTTCCTGATTGGTAAATTAGTCTAGCCAGATATCTAAACTATTAATAATGGCCAAATACCTACCGGCACATACCCAGGTGCTCTGACCTCCAGGGAGCCCTCGTTGATTTTGCTAGTCACTCTCGCTCAGATATAATTAACATGGCATAAATTATGGCAAAATGTGTAGAATTGCAGGTAATTCATTTTAAAACTACAACATTTTCTCTACACCCCATGGAATAATGTGTAGAATTGCAGCAAGTGAACTTCTCTGCCATCAAGAGGGTGGTGACGAAAGTGTTTTGCCCGAGAGGTGTGTGTGGGGGGGGGGGGTCCATCCAAAGCTCGCTTACGGCCGGCCCTGAATCATTTACCCAACCAAGGAGGGCCCCCCCCCAGCCCCCCAGGCCCCCTACCTCTTCTCCTCCTCCCATTTGATGATTAGCAGAGCGGTCTCCTGTGGTTGGCAGGTGGAGTAAAACTTTTTTTTTATATAAATATACACTACACCGGTCAAAAGTTTTAGAACACCTACTCATTCAAGGGTTTTCTTTATTTTTACAATGTAGAATAATAGCAAAGAAATCAAAACTATGAAATAACACTTATGGAATCATGTAGTAACAAAAAAAAGTGTTAAATCTAAATATATTTTATATTTGAGATTCTTCAAAATAGCCTTGACAGCTTTGCACACTCTTAGCATTCCCTCAACCAGCTTCACCTGGAATGCTTTTCCAACAGTCTTGAAGGTATTCCCACATATGTTGAGCACTTTTTGACTCCTCCCAAACCATCTCACTTTGCTTGAGGTCGGGGGATTGTGGAGGACAGGTCTTCTGAGGCAGCACTACATCACTCGACCTTCTTGGTCAAATAGCCCTTAAACAGCCTGGAGGTGTGTTGGGTCATTATCCAGTTGAAAAATAATATTATATTCCCACTAAGCCCAAACCAGATGGGTGGCGTATCGCTGCAGAATGCTGTGGTAGCCATGCTGCTTAAGTGTGCCTTGAATTGTAAATAAATCACTGACAGTGTCATCAGCAAAGCACCCCTACACCACAACACCTCCTCCATGCTTTATGGTGGGAAATACTTTTGTGAGGTGATCATCCGTTCACCTCACAAAAGACAAGGCGGTTGGAACCAAAAATCTCCAATTTGGACTCCAGACCAAAGGACAAATTTCCACCGGTCTAATGTCCATTGCTCGTGTTTCTTGGCCCAAGCAAGTCTCTTCTTCTATTTGGTGACCTTTAGTAGTGGTTTCTGTGCAGCAATTCAAACATGAAGACCTGATTCACGCAGTCTCCTCTGAACAGTTGATTTTGAGATGTCTGTTACTGAGTGTCTGTTACTTGAACTCTAAGTAGCATTTATTTGGGCTGCAATTTCTGAGGCATGTAACTCTAATGAATTTATCCTTTGCAGCAGAGGTAACTCTGGGTCTTCCTTTCCTGTGGCTGTCCTCATGAGAGCCAGTTTCATCATAGCACTTGATAGGTTTTGCGACTGCGCTTGAAAAAACGCTCAAATTCTTTACATTTTCCGCATTGACTGACCTTCATGTCTTAAAGTAATGATGGACTGTCGTTTCTCTTTGCTTATTTGAGCTGTTCTTGCCATAATATGGACTTTGTCTATTACCAAATAGGACAATCTTCTGTATGCCAACCCTACCTTGTCACTACACAACTGATTGGCTGAAAAGCATTAAAGAAAGAAAGAAATTCCACAAATTAACTTAACAATGCACACCTGTTAATTTAATGCATTCCTGGTAAACTACAATTTATTCATATTCAACGGGTATTGAATACGCCACTGCTGTCGTCCTGCTACTGCTGTCATCCTTACTTCCAAGCATTTATTCAAGTCGGAAAATCTTTGGATGCCGACAGCAGTCACACATTGGAAGACATAGCTTGGACTATGGCCTATAAAAGCGTATTCCTGCTCTTTTCCCGCAATCCATCACAGATTTGGTGTGTAATAGTGGTCTCTGACTTGTTGTCAGACTCATGTGGAAAACTTTAACTTGTGCCTTTTTTCAATGCTGATTTGAATGTAATTGAGAAAACAGAAAAATGTTAAAGATAAATATTTTCTTCTAATCATAGAAGTAATCATCTGTAATCTGATTACAATATTTTTGCTGGTAACGTAACGGATTACAGTTAGGTTTTTTGCAATACGTTACTCCCCAACCCGGAGACTGTACCTGCCAAGGTTTACTGTCTTAGTCTGCACACACATACACTCTTTTTTTGCAGACTTTGCCCCACATACATACATACATACATACATTACACAGTCACACAACTACTGAGAATGCATACCCAGCAACAGCACAAGCAAATACACACACTCTCTCTGGGCAAGTTCGTTTTCCATGGACCAGTGCCATGGGTGGGTGGAGATTTTACTTAAGGACCAATGGAATTGTATAAAATTTACAAACTTCGCCCACCCCGGCCACCGGCCACGCAGAATGAACTCCCTTTCTCTCTTCCCTCCTTCTGTCAACTGTCAGAACTTGACCTTTTTTTAATCGCTTCACTCGTCATCTTTTGCTCCTGTCCCTTTCTTTCATTTCACTCTACAGGAGAGCATATAAGAATGCAGGCTACCCGCACTGCCTGCCTGACACACACAGCAGGACCTAAGCTTCATACAAACCCATTATGTGGCACTATATTGAATCACTCCAATATGGTATCCTTCTGCGCGGAAGGATACAATCCAAGTAAGATTAGTCCCATGTACCGGGTAGTGCTACTGCCGCCGCACTACTTCCAAATCTTTCATTTCTTGGCTCATTCCAGAGAGGATTTGCTTGGTAAGAGCTCTATATTAGAGAGTGTATAAGCGCAGAAGTATACCCGCTGCTATTCAATACCTTGGAACAGCTAGCTAGCCTCTCCATTTGGGTGCTCTGCTGTCCCCCCACTTAGTTTGGCTTGTGTCATCTCGTTCGGGTTTTGTTCTTGTTTTTAAATCACTCGTGACAGTGTACCAACATGGGCAATACTCAGTTTGGTCGACCAGTATTGCGGCGCTGGCGGTTTATCTTAGTTGTCTGTGGGACTCTGTCCACCAGAACCCTTGCGGTTTTAGCCTTCCGGTTCTGGGACCGCCTACCCTGCAGCTATCTTGCCTAGACTCTTGCTCTTATGTGTTCCACAGTGAACAAGCTATGCAAAGAGGCTAGCTTAATGAGGTGTGGCCATTGCAGGACTAAGCACAATTATAAATACACTGTACACTTCCCATAAGTCCTGCCAACACTTTCCTTAAGTCCCTGCATTTATACCAAGAAATAAGCTATAAAAAGGTGGCTTGAATTACAACTGACCCACACGTATAAAGCAAGAAATAAGATATAAACGTGTGGTAGAATGCCCTGCCCCTTAACGGTCAGACAGTTCACACTCCATGTGTCCACCTTCACATAGTCTGTGTTCAAAATACCCACTTGCATTCAGCGTTCTCCTGTTCTTTCAAGGGTGATCTTCTGAGAACACCTGAAACAGCATATCGTGTAGATTGGGAGAACACAGAGCTCTTAAAATCCCCCAAAATTGAAAGGTACCTCGATGTGACCTCTAACCTAAACAGTAAAGTTCATCACGCACCTGGAGTCAAACAAAGATATATTGTGTAGCATAAAAGCATGTGGACCCTCCTTCAAATGAGTGGATTTGGCTATTTCAGCCACACCTGTTGCTGACAGGTGTATAAAAATCGAGCACACAGCCATGCAATCTCCATATACAAACAGTGGCAGTAGTAGAGCTCAGTGACTTTAAACGTGGCACCATCATAGCATGCCACCATCCCAACAAGTCAGATCATCAAATTTCTGCCTGCTAGAACTGCCACGGTCAACTGTATGTGCTCTTATTGTGAAGTGGAAACATCTAGGAGCAACAATGGCACAGCTGCAAAGTTGTAGGCCACACAAGCTCACAGAACGGGACCGCCGAGTGCTGAAGTGGGTAGCAAGAAAAAAATATAGTCTGTCCTAAGATGCAACACTCACTGAGTTCCAAACTGTCTCTTGAAACAACGTCAGCACAAGAACTGTTTGTTGGGATCTTAATAAAATGGGTTTCCATGGTCTGGGGCTGTTTTTAATGGTTTGGGCTAGGCCTCTTAGTTCCAATGAAGGGAAATCTTAACGCTACAGCATACAATGACATTCTAGACAATTCTGTGCTTCCAACTTTGTGGCAACAGTTTGGGAAAGGCCCTTTCCTGTTTCAGCATGACAATGCCCCTGTGCAAAAAGTGAGGTCCATACAGAAATGCTTTGTGGAGATCGGTGTGGAAGAACTAGACTGGCCTGCACAGAGCCTTGACCTCAATCCCATCGAACACCTTTGGGATGAATTGGAACGCCGACTGTGAGCCAGGCCTAATCGTCCAACATCAGTGCCCAACCTCACTAATGCAGTTGTGGCTGAATAAAAGCCCCCACAGCAAAATCCCAACATCTTGTGGAAAGCCTTCCCAGAAGAGTGGAAGAAGAATGCCAATGATTTTGGAATGAGATGTCCACATACTTTTAGTCATGTAGTGTAGCCATGTAGTGTAGCTAGCTACGTCCATTTACAATATACCCAATGTAGTAGTGTTAGCCACTAGTGCTACCAATTCAGTGAAGGACTATGCCAGAATTGAAATATTGAACACAAATACTAAGTAAAGGAACAGAATCAATTTTCTCAGTACCCTAGTAGTTCACTAAATTAAGCTGAAACCAACCAGAATTGCTTGTCCTGCTGCTACATCATTGTGGACGTATGACAGGTAAGCTTTCATGAATTGTACTGCGGCTGAAGAAAAAAAAAGAAAGTGAAATAAGCTATTTTGCTTACTGTTTAAGAATGATACATAGCCAGAAAACTGTAAATCTGATATTGCATTGCATTAGGACTGCTGGTGTTTTATTTCCAACGAGCAGGCTTACATTGTGATAAATACATACAACAACCATACATATTATTCAATTACACCGATGTTCAAGACAGCTTGAACCCTATACACTGATAACTAATTGATAGGCAATATGATTCAATACAACTACGTTAGGTCTAGACTACTTCATCTTAATGTATTGGATTCAAAACAAACACTGGCATATTATAAAAGGAGAACAGGTCCAATTAAATTATATGCATACATAAACAGGAATATCTATTAAATGAATACACCAAATATGATTAATGCCCTTCTCTCTCCTTGCAGGGGATTAGACAGATGAACTGCAGTCCCCAGATGCCCATGCCTCAAAACCAGAATTGTGTGGAGACATCAACACTGGTTATTTCTTATAAAATATTAACCGTGTTGTTTTCCTGTATCTGTGTACAGTATGAATACAACAGGAAACATATGGTCCAAAGTGCTTACGTGCATGTTCATTCTCGACAAAGTAATAATAAGAAATAAAATGAATACCAACAAAGAGTAAATGGCTCAGTAGCATAAACCTTTAATCAACCCCAAGAGAGACACATCAAGGAGATTAACATTCAAAAGCTTGTTCAGGACATGAGGGCACATTTATTCACAACAGCCACAAGTTATTTTTCAAAAAAAAAAATATATAATACACAGGACAGGAGTTTATAGGTTTTTGTTCCAACCTTTCACCAACACCTCATTCAATCAAGTAATTGTTGTCTAAATTGTAGACAAATAGTTGAACATGGTGTTTGCTGGGCAGTAATAAAATGTGCACACAGTACAGTACCCTGGGGCAGAAATCATCCAGATCAGTATTTTAGAAAGAGCTTCATATGTTACAATGAGCTGACAATTCTGCATGATGGAGAATACTGTGTAGATCCACTTCTAACATAGTGACGTTGCACACTGCTGAATAAGTTCCTGACTAAACTCCTGTGATAGGGTGATTTTCCTGGTGGACAGGAGGTCCTCAAGTTCTTCACATCTGTCTGGGTGATGGGGTGGGATGTGCGTCAACCTAAGGAAAACAGAGCAGAAACATAAAGCCAAGGGAGGATAAATTAACCTCACTGCTCAAATTTAAAACGCTGGTTGAAGCTGCTGAGAACCACAACTAGCTTTGTTAATGTGCAATGGTTTTTCATATTCCTTGGCTTGATCACGTTAAGTTTTAAAACGTTCATTTCATTATATGCAATGGTGAAACAAGGGGGGGGGGGGGGGGGAACACAGTTAGAACACAGTTAGCTGCATTTCCTGCAGTTTTTTTATATGATGTTAAAATGTCTTGCCTCCAAACCAGTCGGCGCAGTGACTCAACATTTGAATAAAACATTTATATGAAAGTAATTCGTTCAATATTAACAAAATTTGGTGAATCAATAAACCTAATACTTACATTTTACAAAGTTATTCCTTATTCCTCTGGAACATTTTCTCCCAAGCAGGAACCTTAGACCCCATTAATTTAAAAGTTTCGCTCTGTCGCAAGGTGTTATGGGATATCCTCCCCGGTTAACGAAAAAATATGTTCCAATGCGAGCTTTGCTTTCCAGACTTTTCGCTTATAGAACTTCCGGTAAACTTAGTACATACTTGCCTTTTTGCGTTCTTATGTTTGGACTCGCACTTGAAAATGACAGTTGTCTTACGTACTCGCTATACGCTCTAGATAGAACACGAGTATGCATTTTGGAACTCAATAATAGTGTATGAGACAAAGGTGGGTACTGTAGTTCCGTAGTAATATTTACGATTATACACAGCAGGGCCTAAACTTCATTCAAATTCGCTATTTTGTTTTTTCTTCTGTTCTCCTTCTCTGTGTTGGGGCCTATTCCCTCCTGAACAATGCTCGGGTATTCTCTCTCCTTCCTGACACGAACAACCAGCACAAACCGGGCTTCGCTGCAACAACAAAAAACAACCATCTTCTCCCCTCTGCTATATCCAGTTCTCTGACTCATTCACACACTCACTTTTCCCCTGTGAGGCCTACCAGTGGGCAGCTCAGTTCAAATGGGTACTCACTGCTGGTATTTCTGTGAGGCAGGCGCTGCAGTCTCGTTCTCTTTCTGTCGCTCTTCGTTAAACTCTCTGCTGGGGAGAGCACAGCCAGTGTTGACGTTAGCTAGCTAGCACTTCCTTATGCAAACTGCCCTGGTCTACTTTCACTTCACAGCTGAAGCTCTGGCTGCATTCACTTCCTTGTTTTCCTCAGCTGCTGGGTATTTATTTTTCTCCCCCCTTTCTCTCTTTACTTCCTGGTTCTCTAGCGGCAGCCGGAAAGAGAGACACAGAAGTGGGAGAGAGAAACTATCTTGACAACCATAAAGGCAGAGGGAGCAGCCCGCTAGCAAACACAGACAACGGAGCAGGATTAGAAGGCTTCAGAGGGAGAGGAAACAAACTCTTCCACCGTCCTCAGATAGAGCTAAGAGGCTATTGAGCTAGGCTCCACATAAGCAGAAGTGTTTGGTCTGTGTTTAGAGTGCTGCCTCCTACTCTATGGTGAAACATAAATACATTTTCCATTAACTAAACCGGTTACGTTGAGTGGCCATGTGCTAATCTACTAATTGTTTTTTAGGAGAATAGTAACCCACATGGGTGATTGAAAAATTAACAGGGTCCACACTCCAGTCCATTTGGTGGCGGTAATTCACCTTAAAGTTGTTTGCCAACTGCCATATAGAATTCACAGAAGAAGAAAAATACGAAAGATGAGAGATTAATAAAAGAACTAACTAAAAACGATATAGGTTTCCCCTTTATCTGTGGATTAAATGTCAGATTAGAAAAAATATGACACAAAATGGGTCAAAATGGCTATTTTAACCGGCGTGTCATGAATGCATCTGGTGGGAATAGACAAAATCAACATGCGCATGGTGGAGGATGCATGCACAGAGCCAGTTTGGTCAAGGTGTAAACTGAAATCACAGTCTGAGTGGGCCTCAGAGGATGTGGACAAAGATGTGTTGCCAATTACAAAATATAAAATAACAAAGCCAGACAAGCCACACTGCAAGAGAATAAACAACAGAGACAAAAAAAAAGAAGCATTTAGCACAAACAGATGAGAAAATTATATTGTCCAAATCTTTAGTGATTTCCAGTGGAAAATAAGGGCGGCTAAAAAAAAATAATCAGAAGGTCGGATTTCAACAAAGACAACACTTGATATATCGCACTTGGGTAGTTTCACAAGAGTCCCTTTTTGGGTTGTGTAACTTGGTGGGGAATAAAACATGAAACTATGCAGAGGGTTAAGTAAGCTCTAATTGACAAGATATGGCAAGACCACATAACTTACTCACTATAGAACATCATTGCCTTTTTATGCTCTTTTTCTCTATGCTTATTCTGACCTTGAACTTTAGTATGAGAATAGCATGCTATTCACCCACTAACCGTTTGAGGTGGAGCGCAAATAAATGAAGGTGTGGTGGAGGTGTATCTAAAGATACAACGTATTCGGACCTTCACTTTAAGCCAATTAAAAGCCCATTTACAGTGCATTCGGAAAGTATTCAGACCCCTTCCCTTTTTCCACATTTTGTTACGTTAATTAAAGCCTTATTCTAAAAGTGATTCTAAAAAAATAACAATCCGGGCCTCCCGGATGGCGCAGTGGTTAAGGGCACTGTACTGCAGCGTCCAGGCTCTGTCATAACTGTCCGCAACCGGGAGGTCCGTGGGGCGACGCACAATTGGCCTAGCATCGTCCGGGTTAGGGAGGGGTTGGCCGGTAGGGCCTTGTCTCATCGCGCACCAGTGACTCCTGTGGCGGGCACCAGCGCAGTACACGCCAACCAAGGTTGCCAGGTGCATGATGTTTCCTCCGACACATTGGTGCGGCTGGCTTCCGGGTTGGATGCGCGCTGTGTTAAGAAGCAGTGCGGCTTAGTTGGGTTGTGTATCGGAGGTCGCATGACTTTCAACCTTCGTCTCTCCCGAGCCCGTACGGGAGTTGTAGCAATGAGACAAGATAGTAGCTACTAACAATTGGATACCATGAAATTGGGGAGAAAAAAGGGCACAAAAAAAAACTATCCTCAATCTGCACACAATACCCCAGAACGACAAAGCAAAAACAGGTTTTAAGAAATGTTTGGAAATGTATTAAAAATGTAAAATAAACACAAAAATTATTGAGATAAGTATTCAGACCCTTTGCTATGAGTCTCAAAATTGAGCTCCTTATCATCCTGATCATCCTTAAGATGTTTCTACAACTCGATTGGAGTGCATCTGTGGCATCTGTGGCAAATTCAATTGATTGGACATGATTTGGAAAGACACACACAAGTCTATATAAGTTGACAATGCATGTCAGAGCAAAAACCAAGCCATGAGGTTGAAGGAATTGTCCATAGAGATCAGAGACAGGATTGTGTCGAGGCACAGATCTGAGGAAGGGTACCAAAACATTTCTGCAGAATTTAAGGTCCCCAAGAACACAGTGGCCTCCATCATTCTTAAATGGAAGAAGTTTGGAACCACCAAGACTCTTCCTAGAGCTGGCCGCCCGGCCAAACTGAGCAATGGTGGGAGAAGGGCTGATTGTCACTCTGACAGAGCTCCAGAGTTCCTCTGTGGAGATGGGAGAATCTTCCAGAAGGACAAGCATTTCTGCAGCACTCCACCAATCAGGCCTTTATGGTAGAGTGGCCAGACGGAAGCCACTCCTCAATAAAAGGCACATGACATACCGGGACTCTCAGACCATGAGGAACAAGATTCTCTGATCTGATGAAACCAAGATTGAACTCTGGCCTGAATGCCAAGCATTATGTCTGGAGGAAACCTGGCACAAGCCCTAGGGTGAAGCATGGTGGTGGGAGCATCATGCTGTAGGGATGTTTTTCAGCAGCAGGGACTGAGAGATTAGTCAGGATCGAGGGAAAGATAAACGGAGCAAAGTACAGAGAGATCCTTGATAAAAATCTGCTCCAGAGTGCTCAGGACCTCGGAATAGGACAAAGGTTCACCTTCCAAAAGGACAATGACCCTAAGCCAAGACAATGCAGGAGTGGATTTGGAACAAGTCTTAATGTTATTGAGTGGCCCAGCCAGAGCCGGGTCTCTCTGGAGAGACCTGAAAATAGCTGTGCAGGGATGCTCCCCATCCAACCTGACATAGCTTGAGAAAATCTGCAGAGAAGAATGGGAGAAACTTCCCAAATACATGTATGCCAAGCTTGTAGCGTCATACCCAAGAATTCTCGAGACCGTAATCACTGCCAAAGGTGCTTCAACAAAGTCCCGAGTAAAGGGTCAGAATAGTTATGTAAATGTGATATTTTATTTATTATTTTATTTTTTATTTCTAAATTAGCAACATTTTCTAAAAAACTTTTTTTGCTTTGTCATTCTGGGGTATTGTGAGTAGATTGACTGTTTAATCCATTTTTGAATATGGACGTAATGTAACAAAATGTGGAAAAAGTCAATTGGTCTGAATACTTTCCGAATGCACTGTATGCTTGAAACCGAAAATGTGTACGAAAGCTTCTTATGGAAGTTGTGACACAATTGCGGAGCCACTGGAGGCATGCAGAGGCCAAATTGAGCTTGGTACTTCATCACTGTGCGCCTCCCAATTTTAATAACAATGCGTAGGGCTCCATATAGCTCCGCATTGACATGATTGGTTGACGGTAGGTAGGGGCAGGAAGTCCTATATAAACACAAACTCACTTCCTTGACAAGATCTCTGCCCAACAGCTCTGCACTGCTCTGTGAAGCGCAAGCAGTATGAATGCCCTGACTTCTGCAGAGACCATATCACCATAAATGCTGCACGGCCAATGCAGAAGTCAGTTTGACCATGCACAGCCTTTTAATTCCCCAATAATTCGACCACCATTAATAAGTTCTTGCAAATCTACCGGTCTGTTAAGGGAATATATATGTTTCCAGTAATGTCTAAAAATTCCACCCTGAAACGTATAAGACTATGTGAAAAGTATTAGAATTGTAAGACTATATTCCAATAATACATGTGTGGGACAAGTTAAGAGGGAGAAATGTATGGTTGAGAAAACAGAGGCTGGTAGACTACACATGATATCTCTGAAAAAGCTCACAACAGGAGGGCCCTTCCAAGGTCTCTCTAATCTAGGGAGGAGAGGAGAGAATGGCGAGAAACTGCCTAGGCTGGTAGAAAAGTGATAAAACTGTGTGTGTGTGTAGAGGGGGTTATAAAGACTGTTCAAATTTTGGATGACTTTAGAATGTTCTCGTGAATAAAGAACCAACCTTTTGCAGAAGCTGAGTCTTTGCCTAATTATTATTAAACCCAGGGTCTTACAAACCTTGGGGATTGGTCAAAGCTTAAATAATTGTTTAGTTATCATCATTGGGATTGAAAATTCGCGTAACATGGTCCCAAGTGGAAAAGCATCTACTTTATTTTTTCCTGATAGAAATAACACCATTCTCAATGCACTGTAATTTCCAAATTAATACAAACTGTTGAGTAATTCATTTGCATAAGGGGATTGTGAATATAAATTACTTTTTTAGATGTATTTATCTTTTAATCACTGGAGACAAATGTGAAACCAGTCATACGGCAGAAAACTGAAACATATCAACTTTCCCACAATAAAGTTTATGAAATGCTGTGCCATTATCAACCAATCAATCAAATTTATGTATAAAGCCCTTTTTACATCAGCAGATGTCACAACTTGCTATGCAGAAACCCAGCCTAAAACCTCAAACAGCAAGCATTGGATATGTGGAAGCACGGTGGCTAGGAAAAACTCCCTAGAAAGGCAGGAACCTAAGAAGAAACCTAGTGAGGAACCAGGCCAGGGGTGGCCAGTCCTCTTATGGCTTTGCCAGGTGGAGATTATAAGAGTACATGGTCATTAAGATTGTTCTTCAAGATGTTCAAACGTTCATAGATGACCAGCAGGGTCAAATAATAATCACAGTGGTTGTAGAGGGTGCAACAGGTCAGTACCTCAGGTGTAAATGTCAATTAGCTTTTTATAGTCGAGAATTCAGAGGTCGAGACAGCATGTGTGGTAGAGAGAGAGAGAGAGTGGAAAACAGCAGGTCCGGGACAAGGTATCATGTCCGGTGAACAGGTCAGGGTTCCATAGCCGCAGGCAGAACAGTTGAACCCACGGACAGGGCCAACCAGGCAGAATATAACCCTGCAGCCCCCACACCACTATAGGTATATCAACAGACCACCAACTTACTACCCTGAGACAAAGCTGAGTATAAGCCACGAGGATCTCCTCCACCGAAACAAGCCCAAGGGGGCGCAAAAACGGACAGGAAGATCAGGTCAGTGACTCAACCCACTCGTAGTAAGACATTTCTGTCCTACTAGTGTCTGTGTCTTTATGGTCTCCATTCTAGTTCCCTGCAGCTAATCTGGGCGTATGGTCACTAGAGATGACTAGAGCTGACAAATGAGTTCAAGACTGCATTACATACTGTAGATAAGAATGTGTTTTACTAGAGATAGCATAGGAGTAGAACAATCCCTCATTGTCTCAAAATCATCCTTGCAACTGGGAAACTAAGCCAGGGTGGGGTTAAGACAACAACCCTGTGCTGATAACGACCGGATGAACCCAGAGTGGTTTATGATTCCTCTTGGTGTGCATGAGAGGGGCTGAACCAACCACGACGAAGCGATTTTAGTGTCAGCTATATATAGTACTCTGCATTTGTGTAAAGGTTAGGTTACTCGGTCCAACACTCAAGGGTGTGGGGTCGACCAGCCTCATTATTGCATTAATTAATCCATTTGAAATAAAGATGCTTGTTTGAAGAAATTGCAGTCTGTCTCAGTATGAATTTCCATGACAAGGGATGCACCCCTCCCAGGTAAGACATGGAAGAGCACTAGTAAGCCAGTTGAACAGCCCCCGTAATAGGGTCAGAGGCAGAGAATCCCAGTGGCGAGAGGGGCGGGCCAGGCATAGACAGCAAGGGTGGTTCATTGCTCCAGTGCCTCAATCATAGGATCTACTGAGGAGATGAGTCTTCAGAAAATACTTAAAGGTTGAGACCGAGTCTCACATGGATAGAAAGACCATTCCATAAAAATGGAGCTCTATAGGTTAAAGCCCTGCCTTCAGCTGTTTGCTTATAAATTCTAGGGACAATAAGGAGGCCTGCGTCTTGTGACCTTAGCGTATGTGTCGGTATGTATGGCGGGACCAAATCGGAGAGATAGGTAGGAGCAAGCTCATGTGCTGCTTTGTAGGTTAGCAGTAAAATCTTTATACCAGTCCTAACATAAGTAGAGAGGCTAGCACTGGAGTAATATGATCAAATCTTTTGATTCTAGTCAAGATTCTAGCAGCCATGTTTAGCTTTAACTGAAGTTTATTCAGTGCTTTATCCGGGTAGCCGGAGAGTAGAGAATTGCAGTAGTCTAATCTGGAAGTGATAAAAACATGGATTAGTTTTTCTGCATAATTTTTGGACAAACAGTTTTCACTTTTGCAATGTTACAACAATTTTAAAAAGCTGTCCTCTAAATATTCTTGATATGTTTGTCAAAAAAGAGAGCAGGGTCCAGAGTAACACCGAGGTCCTTCACAGTTTTATTTGAGATGGACTGTACAACCGTCAAGATTAATTGTCAAATCCAACAGCAGATCTCTTTGTTTCTTGGGACCTAGAACTAGCATCTCTGTTTTGTCCAAGATTAAAAGTAACATATGCCACCATCCTCTTCCTTAGGTCTGAAACACAAGCTTCCAGGGTAGGCAATTTTGGGGCTTCACCATGTTTCATCGAAATGTACAGCTGTGTGTCGTCCGCATAGCAGTGACATTTGACATTGTGCTTCTGAATGACGACACAAAGAGGTAGAATATATAGTGAATAACAGTGGACAATAATATATAGTGAACAATAGTGATCCTGAAATGGAACCTTGAGGAACACCGAAAAGTACAATTCATTTGTCAGAGGACAAACCATCCACAGAGACAAACTGATATATTTCTGAGAGATAAGAACTAAACCAGGCAAGAACTTGTCCATGTAGACCAATTAGGATTTCCATTCTCTCCAAAAGAGTGTGGTGATCGATGGTGTCAAATGCAGCATTAAGGTCTAGAAGCATGAGGACAGATGCAGAGCCTTAGTCTGACGCCATTAAAAGGTAATTTACCACCTTCACTGATTTTTCTAAACATATTTAGAGGAATGGGAGGTTCGATATAGGCCGATGGTTTTTTATATTTCCGGGTCAAGGTTTGGCTTTTTCAAGAGAGGCTTTATTACTGCCACTTTTAGTGAGTTTGGTACACACTCGGAGGATAGGGAGCCATTTATTATATTCAACAAAGGAGATTCAAGCACAGGAAGTAGTTATTTCAGTAGTTGGAATAGGGTCCAGTATTCAACTTGAAGGTTTGGAGGCCATGACTATTTTCATGAATGTGTAAAGAGATACAGGATTCCGAAACTTGAGTGTCTCCATTGATCCTAGGTCCTGGCAGTTCTGTGCAGACTCAGGACAACTGAGCCTTGGAGAAATACGCACATTTAAAGAGGAGTACGTAAGAATTGAATTTGTAAGGACTTTTCATATCAAATGTTATTTGTCACATGCCCGGAATACAACCGTGAGATGCTTAGTTACAAGCCCTTAGCCAACAATGCAGTTCAATTAAATACATAATAAACAAAGTAAAAAAATATATTTTAAAAAGTAACACAATAACAACAATGAGGCTTTCTACAAGGGGTACCTGTACAGAGTCAATGTGTGGGAGTACAGGTTAGTCAAAGTAATTTGCACATGTACAGTTGAAGGTGGAAGTTTATATACACCTTAGCCAAATACATTTAAACTCAGTTTTTCACAATTCCTGACATTTAATAACTAGTAAAAATTCCCTTTTTTAGGCCAGTTGGGATCACCACTTTATTTTAAGAATGTGAAATGTCAGAATAATAGTAGAGAAAAGGAGTTATTTCTGCTTTTATTTCTTTCATCACATTCCCAGTGGGTCAGAAGTTTACATACACTCAATTAGTATTTGGTAGCATTGCCTTTAAATTGTTCAACTTGGGTCAAACTTTTCGGGTAGCATTTCACAAGCCTACCACAATAAGTTGGGTGAATTTTGGCCCGTTCCTCCTGACAGAGTTCGGCTTGTAGGCCTCCTTGCCAGCACACGCTTTTTCAGTTCTGCCCACACATTTTCTATGGGATTGAGGTCAGGGCTTTGTCATGGCCACTCCAATACCTTGACTTTGTTGTCCTTAATTAAGCCATTTTGCCACAACATTGGAAGTATGCTCAGGGTCATTGTCCATTTAGAAGACCCATTTGAGACTAAGCTTTAACTGATGTCTTGAGATGTTGCTTCAATATATCCACATAGTTTTCCATCCTCATAATACCATCTATTTTGTGAAGTGCACCAGTCCCTCCTGCAGCAAAGCACCCCCACAACATGATGCTGCCACCCCCATGCTTCACGGTTGGTATGGTGTTCTTCGGCTTGCAAGCTTCCCCTTTTTCCTCCAAACATAACGATGGTCATTATGGCCAGCAGCTCTATTTTTGTTTCATCAGACCAGAGGACATTTCTCGAAAAAGTAAGATCTTTGTCCCCATGGGCAGTTGCAACGAGTAGTTGGGCTTCTTTATGGCGGTTTTGGAGCAGTGGCTTCTTCCTTGCTGAGCGGCCTTTCAGGTTATGTCAATATAGGACTCGTTTTACTGTGGATATGGATACTTTGTACCGGTTTCCTCCAGCATCTTCACAGGGTCCTTTGCTGTTATTCTGGGATGTATTTGCACTTTTCGCACCAAAGTACGTTCATCTCTAGGAGACAGGACACGTCTCCTTCCTGAGCGGTATGATGACTGCGTGGTCCCATGGTGTTTATACTTGCGTACTATTGTTTGTACAGATGAACGCGGACCGCGTACCACCTACAATTGTTTTTCCTGAGGTCTTGGCTGATTTCTTTTGATTTTCCCATGATGTCAAGCAAAGAGGCACTGAGTTTGAAGGTAGGCCTTGAAATACATCCACAGGTACACCTGCAATTGACTCAAATTATGTCAATTAGACTATCATACAGTGAATTATAAGTGAAATAATCTGTCTGCAAACAATTGTTGGAAAATTTACTTGTGTCATGCACAAAGTAGATGTCCTAACCGGCTTTCCAAAACTATAGTTTGTTAACAAGAAATTTGTGGAGTGGTTGAAAAATGAGTTTTAATTACTCCAACCTAAGTTTATGTAAACTTCTGACTTCAACTGTACCAAATATAGATCTCAATGGACAACCTCTGCCATGCTTTAAATAAACCTTATTGTGATAGGAAATCACCAGTCCATTTCAATACATACCCCCAACTGCAGGTAGGGGTAAAGTGACTATGCATAGATAATAAACAGCCAGTAGCAGCAGTGTCAATGTAAATCATCTGGGTGGCCATTTGATTAATTGTTCAGCAGTCTTATGGCTTGGGGGTAGAAGCTGTTATTAAGGAACCTTTTGGTCTGAGGCTTGACGCTCCGGTAGCACATGCCGTGCAGTAGCAGAGAGAACAGTCTATGACTTGGGTAGCTGGAGTGTTTGAATTTTTTGGGGACCTTCCTCTGACACAGTCTGGTATATAATTCCTGGATGACAGGAAGCTTGGCCCCAGTGATGTACTGGGCTGTACGCACTACCCTCTGTAGCGTCTTAGGGTCAGATGCCTAGCTGTTGCCATACCAGGCATTGATGCAACCGGTCAGGATGCTCTCAATGGTGCAGCTGTAGAATGTTTGAGGATCTGGGCACACATGCCCAATCTTTTCAGTCTCCTGAGGGGGAAAAGGTGTTGTTGTTCCGTCTCCACGACTGTCTTCATGTGGTTGGACCATGATATTTTGATGGTGATGTGAAAACCAAGGAACTTGAAACTCTCAAACAGCTACACTACAGCTCAGTCGATGTTAATGGGACCTGTTCGGCTCACCATTTTCTGTAGTCCACAATCAGCTCATTTGTCTTGCTCAACGTGAGGGAGAGGTTGATGTCCTGGCACCACACTGCCAGGTCTCTGACCTCCTCCCTATAGGCCATCTCATCGTTGTTGGTGATCAGGCCTACCACTGCTGTGTCATCAGAAAACTGAATGATGGTGTTGGAGTTATGTTTGGCCACGCAGTCATGGGTGAACAGGGAGTACAGGAAGGGACAAAGCGTGCACCCCTAAGGGGCCCCGGTGTTGTGGATCGGCATGGCAGTAAGTACAAGATCCAGTGGCAGAGGGAGGTGTTTAGTCCCAGGGTTCCTAGCTTAGTCATGAGCTTTTAAGCAACTATAGTGTTAAAATGCTGAACTGTAGTCAATGAACAGCATTCTCACATAGGTGTTCCTTTTGCCCAGGTGGGAAAGGGCAACGTGGAGTGCGATTGAGATTGCGTCATCTGTGGATCTGTTGGGGCGGAATGTGAATTGGAGAGGGTCCAGGGTTTCTGGGATGATGGTGTTGATGTGAACCATAACCAGCTACCGACGTGAGTGCTATGGGGCGGTAATCATTCAGGTAGGTTACCTTCGCTTTCTTGGGCACAGGGACTATGGTGGTCTGCATGAAACATGTGTGTATTACAGACTCAGGCAGGGAGAGGTTGAAAATATCAGTGAAGACACTTGCCAGTTGGTCAGTGCATGCTCGGAATACACGTCCTGGTAATCTGTCTGACCCTGCGGCCTTGTGAATGTTGACCTGTTTAAAGGTCTTACTCACATCTGCTACGGAGAGTGTGATCACACCATCATCTGGAACAGCTGATGCTCTCATATATGGGGATCAGAAGGGACCTTACGTCATAGGCGGGACTACCCTCGAAGTCCAGGGGAGGGGTGTCGTGGGGGACTGTACCAACCAGGGGACCCGGAACCACCGGCCTTAGGGGGGAAACATGAAGAGGGTGAGATCCCTTAGTCATTGGGAAGCTGTAAATTGGTAAATTACCTCATTGAGGACTTGAATGGTCCCACAAAATTGGTTCCCAGCTTCTGGCAGAGCAGGCGGAGTGGGAGATTCCTGGTGGAGAGCCAGACACAATCAAACAGGATTGAAAACTGGTGCCTCACTGAGTTGGCAGTTCGCCTTCTCCTTCTGGTGCATTGGAATTTCATGTGGGTGTTGATCTAGCTCGGGATCCATGGAGCCAGGGCCAGCTGGTACTCCAGGATGCACTGGAAGGGAGACAACCCTGTAGAGGAGTGAAGTAAGTGAGTTCTGGGCATACTCCACCTAGGGAAGAAACCGCCCCCACTCCCTCTTCCATCCTGACAGTGACTCCTCAGGAACCTCCCCAGCTCCTGGTTGGTCCTCTCCTCCTGCCCGTTGGATTGAGGCCAGTACCCGGATGTTAGGCGGACCATAACCCCAGCTTCTCCATGAAGGATGTTCATTCACGTGACGTGAATTGGGGACCACAGTCGGAGACAATATCCTCCAGAAGGCCATAGTGCCAGAAGACCTGCTGAAACAGTGCCTCATTAACCTGGAGAGTGGCAGGGAGACCAGAGAGGGATAAAACGTTGGAGAATCTGTCCACAACAACCATAAGTGGTGAAACCATCAGACAAGGGAAGATCAGTGACTAAATCTAGTGACAGATGGGTCCAAGGCCACTGAGGCACAGGAAGGGGAGGGAGTTTCCCTGCTGATGTGTTCCAGGGAGACTTGGTTTGGGCACATACAGAGCAAGAGTTGACATAGTGGGAGACATCCTGCACCAAGGTGGGCCACCAGTACTTAATGTAGATAGATTGAGTGGCCCGGATGATACCTGTGTGTCCAGCAGCAAGCAATGTGTGCCCCTAGGTCAAAAGCCGATCCCTTAACACCCTGGGAATGTAGATACGCTCCGGAGGACAGGTAGCCGGTGCAGGTTTCCTCTCCAGGGCCTGGAGGATGTCCACGTCTATGTCCCAAAGCACGGGGCAACAATTCGGGAAGGCAGTATGATTGGACCACTCAGGACAGGAACTTATCCCGAATGGTGGAGTCGCGACATTGCACCGACTTTGGCATATGACAAGGTGAAGTTGAATCTACTAAAGGGCCCACCTTGCTTGGCGCGGGCACAGCCATCTCGCTTGTCCGTATGTACTCCAAGTTCCGATGGTCGGTGAGGATGAGAAATGGGTCCGTGTTTCCCTCCAGCCAGTGTCTCCACTCCTCTAATGCCAACTTCATTGCAAGGAGCTCCCGATCACCGACGTCATAGTTAGTCTCTGCAGGGGACAGTTTTTTAGAGTAGTATGCACATGGATCAGTTTTTGTGGATTACCTTGACGTTGTGACAGAATGGCCCCCACTCCCCCTTCTGCGGCTTCCACTTCCACCACAAAGGTCAGCTTAGGGTCTGGGTGTTTCTGCAATGGGGCGGAGGTGAAATGCCCCTTCAGTAGGTGGAAGGCCTCATCAACTGCAGGAGATCCACCCCAACTAACAGGGACCACCTTTGAGGAGAAAGGTGAAAGGAGAGGCGATGGAGCTGAAGTTCCTGATGAAGGCCTAGTAAAAGTTGGAAAACCTCAAAAACCATTGTAGTCCCTTTATGGTGGTTGGGACTGGTAATGACCTGACCACATCTACCCTCCTTTCCTTCATAACCACTCCATGTGGGCTGATCTGATATCCCAAGAAGGAGACATCCACCTTATGGAACTGGCACTTCTCCGCTTTCACTTACAGATGGTTCTCCAGGAGGCGTCCCAGGACTATCCGGAGTAGGCGAAACAACTGGGCCCCGCAGAGCTGTTCAATGGCAGCCAGCACCAACGGGAGGGGGTAACAGTACTTGGTGGTGATGGTATTGAGACCTCTGTTGTCAATACACAGACGGAGACCCCCCTCCTTCTTGGCCACGAAGAAGAAAACATCCGACGCAGGGGAGTTGGATGGACGGATTAATTCCTGTTAAAGAGCCTCCTGGATGTACTCCTCCATAGCCTTGGTTTCAGCCTCCAACAGGGGGTAGCGGCAGTGCGGAGGCTCAGAGTCTGTTTGCAGGTCAATGGCACATTCCCAGGGGCAATGAGGAGGGAGACAGGTGGTACGAGTCTTGGAGAAAACATCCCTGAGATCCTGGTAAACCTCTTGGATGTCGGCCTGCTGGGCAACCACATAATTCTCAACCGAAGTGGAACCACAAGGTAAGGGAAAGCAGGTCTTCCGGCATCCGGGGCCCAGGCCATAATCTCCATCCTCTGCCAGGAGATGGTGGGGTCGTGGTGTTGGAGCCACAGGAGGCCAAGGACAACTCCGCAGCGGTCTGGTCCTTATGCCGTAGTTGAAGTAGGTGCTCACTCCCCCGCTCTTCCCTCCGGTGGATGATCGAAGACTCCTTTGAACAAAGCCATGAACCTCACATAGGAACCAGGCTCCTCCTCTCCTCTCTCCCAGACGGCCGTAGCCCATTCCAACACCAGCCCAGTCAACAGTAAAATATCCGTGGCAACCTTGGACATCTCGGTGGCGGGGGCTCCCATTTGATGAGGAAATAGAGGGAGCACTGGAGAAGGAAGCCACGGCATTTGGATGGGGTCCCGTCAAATCTGTCTGGAAGGTACAAATGGGAATCGCTGACCTGGGCAGACTGCTGAATGTGCTAGGGTGCTGGCTCGCTCCATCAACCCATGGTAGAGGATCCTCCGCTCATTGGGGTGACGCCTTGTGGGGAAGCTCTAGATGTTGAAGAAGGTGGAGGACCTCATCCATCACTGTCCCCAGTTGCGCCAGCTGATCGTGGTGTTTTGGCGAAGTAGGTCTCCCTGTTCACCGACCATCTGGGAGATGTCTCGGTTGGTTGCTGGTTCCATTTTGTGAGGCAATATTCTGTAACGTAGACACAGGGAGTCAGGAAGTGCAGTTAATGAGTTTAGTGACAAAGGGCATTGAATGATACAAAACAAGAAAGTGTCTAAACATGGAAACATAAACAATATTGCCTGGTGGGTGATTCAACGGAGGGCTGTATAAAGGGGAAGTAATTAGGGAGGTGATGAAGTCCAGGTGTGCCTAATGAGGCGTAGGTGTGCAGAATTAAGGGTGCCAGGTGTGTGTAAGGATGGGTTGCCAGGACCGGTGGTTAGTAGACCGGTGACACCGAGTGCTGGAGAGCAGGAGCGGGAGTGGAAGTGTCACAAGGTTTGGCTGTTGACTTACTATATACTATATGTATATATATGTGGATGTGTGGATGTTTTGGTTTTTGCCCTAGTATTACACAGCTAATTAAAATAACCAACTCATAATCAAGATTTGATTATTTGAATCAGATGTGTAGCGCTAGGGCAAAAACCAAAATGTTACAGAACAATACAGTGATAAATTCACAAAATTCACATTTCTCCTGTCATGCAACGAATTAACAGATTTTATAAGAACTATTTCCCATTACATCGCTGTGGTTCCTCCCAAACCTATACAGAGGCAGGGAGAGGTGTTGTTGCAATGTTGTTATAATTACCATCAGCCCATGCTAAATACTTTCTAGACAATTAGCAGGGCCATTGACTTGACAGTATTACAATAAGCACTCAATAAAATTACACAATGGTCCCTAAAGCAAATGTGAAACAAACAAGAATTTTTTTCCGAACATTATTCAAAGTATTATTTAATTTAATAATGGAGCATTTTCTAAATTCAAACAAACTGGACACTGGACATTTTAGAAGATACTTTTTAGGCCCGAATCGAGAACAAAGATAGTATCGCCCATATCATTGTCATGACTCTCTCACCTTGGTGAGGATCAAAGGTGCCAGATCAGCTAAGCTATTGGCGGACAGATAACCAGCCCCCGTCTCTCCCACAGGAGAGGAAATGGGGGAGTTGGGGCGATTTTATGACTTAAAAGTCGATCATAAAATTTAGAGAGAACTTCCTCTTTCTTGATCTCTATTTTGGGAGAATGGAATGTCTCGTTATTACAGAGAGACCCCTGCCCAAAACTTCAACAACAAATGATGAACACTGGGACAATATATTTCAACATACGAATGTTGGGAATGATGAGAGATGGAATATGGGAAATTAATGTCTATTTTGTGATCTCATTAAAATGATCATACAGACGTTATAACAGAAACATTGTAACTTTAAGCGCTTTCAGACTGTATATATCAGATTTACATCTAAATGTTGTAAAAAATATATGATTAAATATTTATTTTTTAAAAGATGGAAATGTGATCTTAGCCTACTAAATCAGATTATTTTTTCTTGCAAACTTTTGCTGACTGTCTAGCTTACATGATTAATAGTGAGCTGGACACCATCAGTAAGCTGTAGGTCCGTTATCATTTCGATTTGGAATTAATAATTTGAATGTGTACAGAACAAAAATATAAACTCACCATGTAAATTGCTGGTCCCATGTTTCATGAGCTGAAAAAAAAGATCCCTGAAATTTTCCATTTGCAAAAAAAGCTTATTTCTCTCAAATGTTGTGCACAAATTAGTTTACATCACTGTTAGTGTGAATGTATCCTTTGCCAAGACAATCCACCCACCTCACAGGTGTGGCATGTCAATAAGCTGATTACACAGGTGCACCTTGTGCTGGGGACAATAAAGGGCCACTATAAAATTTACATTTTTGTCACACGTCACAATGCCACAGATGTTTTGATGTAGCGTGCAGTTGGCATGCTGTCTGCAGGAATGTCTACCAGAGCTGTTGCCAGAGAATGAAATGTTCATTTCTCTACCATAAGCCATATCCAACGTCGTTTTAGAGAATTTGGCAGTACCTACAACCAGCCTCACAACCGCAGACCAGTTGTAACCATGCCAGCCCAGGACCCCCTCATCCAGCTTCTTCACCTGCGGAATTGTGTGAGGCGGTGCTGAGGAGTATTTCTTGGTGTATTAAAGACCTTTTTTGGGAAAAATCTTATTCTGATTGGCCGGACCTGGCTACGCAGTGGGTGGGCCTGGCTCCCAAGTCGTGGGCCTATGCCCTCCCAGGCCCACACATGGCTGCGTCCTTGCCCAGTCATGTGAAATCCATAGATTAGGGACTAATTGATTTATTTCAATTGACTAATTTCCTTATATGGACTGAAACTCAGTTGACTCTTTGAAAGTGTGGCATGTTGCTATTTTTAATTGAGTTCACCCGCCCCCCCCAAAAAAAATAAAAAAATATATTATATTTAATTTACAGTACAAGTCAAAAGATGACACACCTACTTATTCAAGTGTTTTAATTTTATTTGACTATTTTCTACATTGTAGAATAATAGTGAAGACATCAAAACTGTAAAATAACACTTATGAAATCAAATAGTAACCAACGAAGTGTTAAACAAGTCAAAATATATTTAGGTAGCCACCCATATATTTAAGAAGCCACCTGTTGTCTTGATGACAGCTTTCCACAGTCTTGGCATTCTCTCAACCAGCTTCACCTGGAATGCTTTTCCAACAGTCTTGAAGGAGTTCCCACATATGCTGAGCACTTGTTGGCTGCTTTTCCTTCACTCTGCAGTCCAACACATCCAAAACCATCTTAATTGGGTTGAGGTCGGGTGATTGTGGAGGCCAGATAATCTTATGCAGCATTCCATCAATCTCCTTCTTGGTCAAATAGCCTTTACACAGCCTGGAGGTATGTTGGGTCATTGTCCTGTTGAAAAACAAATGATAGTCCCACTAAGTGCCTAACCAGATGGGATTGTGTATCGCTGCAGAAGGCTGGTGTAGCCATGCTGGTTAAGTGTGGCTTGAATTTTAAATAAATCACTGACAGTGTCACCAGCAAAGCACCCCTACACCATCACACCTCCTTCTCCATTCTTCACGGTGAGAACTATACATGTGGAGATTATCCGCTCACCTACTCTGCATCTCACAAAGACACGGCGGTTGGAACCAAAAATCTCAAATTTGGACTCAAGACCAAAGGACAGATTTCCAACGGTCTAATGTCTATTGCTTGTGTTTCTTTGCCCAAGCAAGTCTCTTCATCTTTAGTAGAGGTTACTTTTCAGCAATTTGACCATGAAGGCCTGATTCACACAGTCTCCTCTGAACAGTTGATGTTGAGATGTGTAGGTTACTTGAACTCTGTAAAGCATTTATTTGGGCTGCAATTTCTGAGGCTGGTAACTCTAATGAACATATCCTTTGTAGCCGAGGTAACTCTGGGTCTTCCTTTCCTTTGGTGTTCCTCATGAGAGCCAGTTTCATCATAGCGCTTGATGTTTTTTTGCAACTGCACTTGATGTTTCCTCATTGACTGACCGTCATGTCTTAACGTAATGATGGAGTGTCATTTCTCTTTGCTTTTTTGAGCTGTTCTTGCCATAATATGGACTTGGTCTTTTACCAAATAGGGCTATCTTCTGTATAGCACCCTACCCATGTCACAACACAACTGATTGGCTCAAATGCATTATTAAGAAGGCCCATCTGTTAATTGAATTGCATTCCAGGCTGGTTGAGAGATTGCCAACAGTGTGCAACGTTGTCATCAAGGCAAAGGGTGGCAACTTTGAGGAATCTCAAATGTAAAATATATTTTGATTTGTTTAACACTTTTGGTTACTACATGATTCCATATGTGTTATTTCATAGTTGTGATGTTTTTACTATTATTCTACAATGTAGAAAATATTCAAAATAAAGAAAAACCATTGAATGAGTAGGTGTGTCCAAACTTTTGACTGGTACTGTATATTATATATTTTCTACTCATACCACCCGCGGACCGTATTGGACCCCCTGGCAGGCAATATGTTTGACATACCTGCTCTACAACCTAGTGTGTCCCTCTGTTTATGCACCTTGGTTGAATGGAAAGGTGCAGAATATACAGTACGTTCCTGTTTCTCTCTCACTCATCTCAAAGCAGGTCAGTTCCTGGGCTGCTCTCTTCAAGCCCGGTACACCCTGCCTGGTATAACACTGTGTCAAATAATAATAATGCAGAATCAATAGGCTTTAGAGAGTAAGTCAGTGTCTGGACTGGTGGTGCTCAGATGGGTCTGTGTGGAGGGAGATTATTTTTGATTTATTTCACCTTTATTTAACCAGGTGGGCCAGCTGAGAACAAGTTCTCATTCACAACTGTGACCTGGCCAAGATAAAGCAAAGCAGTGTGACAAAAACAACACAGAGTTACACATGGGATAAACAAAAGTACAGTCAATAACAATAAAACAATCTACATACTGTCACGCCCTGGTCTAAGTATTTTGTGTTTTTCTTCATGTATTGGGTCAGGCCAGGGTGTGGCATGGAGTTTTTGTATTGTGGTGTGTTTTGTCTTGGGTTTTTGGTGTGTATGTTTTTGGGATTGTAGCTAGTGGGGTTATCTAGCAAGGTCTATGGCTGTCTGGAGTGGTTCTCAATTAGAGGCAGGTGCTTATCACTGTCTCTGATTGGGAACCATATTTAGGCAGCCATATTCTTTGAGTTTGTCGTGGGTGATTGTCCTATTTGTCCTTGTTTGATATTAGTTGACACAAGTATAGGCTGTTTTCGGTTTTCGTTTCGTTTATTGTTTTGGTAGTGTTCGTGTTTAGTCGTGTTTACATTTGTTTAAATAAACATGGATCGCAATCGACACGCTGCAGTTTGGTCCGACTCTCCTTCACCACACTTAGAAAACCGTAACAGAATCACCCACCACCAACGGACCAAGCAGCGTGTCAACAGGCAGGAGCAGCCCAAAGAGGAGATGCGCTATAAGGATTTCTGGACATGGGAGGAAATCCTAAACGGAGAAGGACCCTGGGCTCAGCCTGGAGAATATCGCCGCCCCAAAGAAGAACTGGAGGCGGCGAGAGCGAAGAGGCGCCGTTATGAGGAGGCAGCACGGCGACTCGGAAGGAAGCCTGAGAATCAGCCCCAAAAATGTATTGGGGGGGGGGGCTCAGGGAGAGTGTGGCAGAGTCAGGAGTCAGACCTGAGCCAACTCTCCCTGTTTATCGTGAGGAGCCTAGGAGGAGACCAGAACCAGAGCCGGTGTTGGAGGTGAGCGAAACAGAGACTGTGAAGGAGTTAATGGGGAAATTGGAGGAGAGAGAAATGAGGGAGTTGCTGTGTTGGTGCTTTTTGCATGGAATTCGCCCGACGGAACGTGTCGGGGATTTGATGGCACCTGGGTTAGCGCTCCATACTCGTCCTGAGGTGCGTGTTAGTCGGCTGGTGAAGTTGGTGCCAGCCTCACGCACCAGGCCTCCTGTGCACATCCCTAGCCTTGCACGTCCTGTGCCAGCACTGCTCTCAAGATCTCCAGTACGCCTTCACGGTCTAGCCCATCCTGTGCCACACCACACTCCAGCCCTCCGGTAGCAGCTCCCCGCACCAGGCTTCCTGTGCGTGTCCTCGGTCCAGTAACACCAGTACCAGCACCACGCATCAGGCCTACAGTGCGCCTCGCCTCTCCAGCGCTGCCAGAGCTTTCCTCCTCTACAGCGCTGCTGGATTCTCCCGCCTGTTTAGCGCAGCCAGAGCCTTCCTCCTCTCCTGCGCTGCCGGAGTCTCCTGCCTGTTCAGCGCTGCCAGAGCTTTCCTCCTCTACAGCGCTGCTGGATTCTCCCGCCTGTTTAGCGCAGCCAGAGCCTTCCTCCTCTCCTGCGCTGCCGGAGTCTCCTGCCTGTTCAGCGCAGCCAGAGCTGCCAGCCTGCATGGAGCAGCCAGAGGTGTCAGTCTGCATGGAGCAGCCAGAGCTGTCAGTCTACATGAAGCAGCCTGAGCTGCCAGTCTGCATGAAGCAGCCAGTCTACATGGAGCAGCCAGAGCTGTCAGTCTGCATGAAGCAGCCAGAGCTGTCAGTCTGCATAGAGCAGCCAGAGCTGCCAGTCTGCAAGGAACTGCCAGCCTGCATGGAGCAGCCAGAGCTGTCAGTCTGCATGGAGCAGCCAGAGCTGTCAGTCTGCACGGAGCAGCCAGAGCTGTCAGTCTGCATGGAGCAGCCAGAGCTGTCAGTCTACATGGTGCAGCCAGAGCTGTCAGTCTGCATGGAGCAGCCAGAGCTGTCAGTCTGCATGGAGCAGCCAGAGCTGTCAGTCTGCATGGAGCAGCCAGAGCTGTCAGTCTACATGAAGCAGCCCGAGATGCCAGTCTGCATGAAGCAGCCAGTCTACATGGAGCAGCCAGAGCTGTCAGTCTGCATGAAGCAGCCAGAGATGTCAGTCTGCATAGAGCAGCCAGAGCTGCCAGTCTGCAAGGAGCTGCCAGTCTGCAAGGAGCTGCCAGTCTGCAAGGAGTCTGCAAGGAGCCGCCAGTCTGCCCAGCGCCGCCAGTGCCGCCAGTCTGCCCAGCGCCGCCAGTCTGCCCAGCGCCGCCGGTGCCGCCAGTCTGCCCAGCATCGCCAGTCTGCCCAGCGCCGCCAGTCTACCCAGCGCCGCCAGTCTGCCCAGCGCCGCCAGTCTGCCCAGCGTCGCCAGTCTGTCAGGATCAGTTAGATCCACCAGTCAGCCAGGATCCACCAGTCTGCCAGGATCCACCAGTCAGCCAGACTCTTCCAGATCCGCCAGTCAGCCAGACTCTTCCAGATCCGCCAGTCAGCCAGACTCTTCCAGATCCGCCAGTCAACCAGACTCTTCCAGATCTGCCAGTCAACCAGATTCTTCCAGATCTGCCAGTCAACCAGACTCTTCCAGATCTGCCAGTCAACCAGATTCTTCCAGATCTGCCAGTCAACCAGACTCTTCCAGATCTGCCAGTCAACCAGATTCTTCCCGATCTGCCAGTCAACCAGACTCTTCCCGATCTGCCAGTCACCCAGACTCTTCCCGATCTGCCAGTCAACCAGACTCTTCCCGATCTGCCAGTCAACCAGACTCTTCCAGATCTGCCAGTCAACCAGACTCTTCCAGATCTGCCAGTCAACCAGACTCTTCCAGATCTGCCAGTCAACCAGACTCTTCCAGATCTGCCAGTCAACCAGACTCTTCCAGATCTGCCAGTCAACCAGACTCTTCCAGATCTGCCAGTCAACCAGACTCTTCCAGATCTGCCAGTCAACCAGACTCTTCCAGATCTGCCAGTCAACCAGACTCTTCCAGATCTGCCAGTCAGCCTGGATCTGCCAGTCAGCCAGGATCTGCCAGTCAGCCAGGATCTGCTGAAACCACCAGCCAGCCAGGATCTGGTAGATCTATCTACCTGCCTGAGCTTCTTCTCACTCCTGAGCTTTCTCTCACTCCTGAGCTTTCTCTCACTCCTGAGCTTTCTCTCACTCCTGAGCTTTCTCTCGCTCCCGAGCTTTCTCTCGCTCCCGAGCTTTCTCTCGCTCCCGAGCTTTCTCTCGCTCCCGAGCTTTCTCTCGCTCCCGAGCTTTCTCTCGCTCCCGAGCTTCCTCTCGCTCCCGAGCTTCCCCTCAGTCCCGAGCTGTCCTTCAGTCCCGATCTGCTCCTCAGTCCAGTGGGGTTCTGGGTGAGGACTACTAGGCCATGGTCGGCGGCGAGGGTGGTCTATCCAGGGACTTGAGGAGAGGGGACAAAGACATTAACTGAATGGGTTCCACGTCCCGCGCCACCATGGACAGACGCCCACCCGGACCCTCCCTATTGTTTTGAGGTGCGTTCGGGAGTCCGCACCTTAGGGGGGGGGGGGGGTTCTGTCATGCCCTGGTCTAAGTATTTTGTGTTTTTCTTCATGTATTGGGTCAGGCCAGGGTGTGGCATGGAGTTTTTGTATTGTGGTGTGTTTTGTCTTGGGTTTTTGGTGTGTATGTTTTTGGGATTGTAGCTAGTGGGGTTATCTAGCAAGTTCTATGGCTGTCTGGAGTGGTTCTCAATTAGAGGCAGGTGCTTATCGTTGTCTTTGATTGGGAACCATATTTAGGCAGCCATATTCTTTGAGTTTGTCGTGGGTGATTGTCCTATTTGTCCTGAGTGTCTTGATGTCCTTGTTTGATATTAGTTGACACAAGTATAGGCTGTTTTCGGTTTTCGTTTCGTTTATTGTTTTGGTAATGTTCGTGTTTAGTCGTGTTTACATTTGTTTAAATAAACATGGATCGCAATCGACACGCTGCAGTTTGGTCCGACTCTCCTTCACCACACTTAGAAAACCGTAACACATACAGTGTGTACAAATGAAGTGAGGAGGTAAGGCAATAAATAAGTAATTACAATTTAGAAAATTAACACTGGAGTGATAGATGTGCCGATGATGTGCAAGTAAATAGAAATTATGGTGTGCAAAAGAGCAAAGAATAATAATAAAATCAATATGGGGATGAGGTAGGTAGTTGGATGGGCTATTTACAGATGGGCTGTGTACAGCTGCAGCGATTGGTGAGCTGCTCAGATAGCTGATGCTTAAATTTAGAGAGGGAGTTGTAAGTCTCCAACTTCAGCGATTTTTGCAAATCATTCCAGTCATTGGCAGCAGAGAACTGGAAGGAAAGGCGGCCAAAGGAGGTGTTGGCTTTGGGGATGACCAGTGAGATATATCTGCTGGAGTGCGTGCTACGGTGGGTGTTGTTATGGTGACCAGTGAGCTGAGATAAGGCCTAATATGTAGCGAGGGCCAGCCAACAAGAGCATACAGGTCGCAGTGGTGGGTGGTATATGGGGCTTTGGTGACAAAAGGGATGGCACTGTGATAGACTGCATCCAGTTTGCTGAGTGGAGAGAAATGGAGAGGGAGAAGAGATCTAGAAAGGGGGAAAGAGAGAAATAGAAGGAGAGAGAGATATAGAGAGGAATCAGGGGAGCCCAAGCCCTTTTTCAATTGTGCACTGAGAGCATAAAGTAAAATATTTTAAAAATTACAAAATACAATAACAACTACATTACATTAGAACATCACAGCCATCATAAACAATCAATCAATTAAAACAATTGTCTTAGTTCCCTAGTAGCACCACAGAATCCAAATGTAATACATTTTGCAAGTGATTACAAAAATGTGGAGCGTGAAAACTTAAAGCAGATTTACCTAATTCCGTGGAGACCTGAGGAATCTGAAGAGTTAATAAACCATGCTTGGTTTGGTATCAAATTATTTTAGATGTTAGCAATGAAGTCAGGTAAGTTGGAAGCTTGTGTAACAGGTATTTGTAAACAAAAAGGGAGTAATTTACTTATCTATGGGCCTTTAATGAGGACCAGCCAACCTGTTGATACAGGATGCAGTGGTGAGTATTAAAACTGTCACCAATGATAAAACGAATGGCGCTATGGTGGACGGCATCCAAAGGTTTAAGAGTGGTGGCTGCTGCAATCTGGTAAATGGTGTCACCATAATGATCTGTCAGGAAAGTGGACTGTACAATCTGCTTCCTGATATTTTGGGAGAGGCAAGATCTTTAAAAAAAAAAATACGTCACTTCAGCTTTTTAACTAGCTCATCCATACTTTTTTAAAACATGAAGTATTTGTCAATCCAGATGCCGAGATATTTGTAGATGGGATTCCGATCAATGGGAGACCCATCCAATTAATAAACATAGTGGGAGATATGGAGAAAGAGACTGAAATAGGTCAGACAGAAAGAGACAGAAAGAGAGAGATTATAATGCCAAAGGGGGACATTTGAATTTGCTCCTGATCCTCTGCAGTCCCAGAGGAAAAGCTAATAATTTCAGAATCATCCCAGAATATTCTATATTCAATACAAAACTCTCAAACTATTTTCTGCAGAATCATTCATTCCTGAAAAGCCCTAATATAATATTCAATATAATCTGTATATTTCTAATGCAGTCAGAATTAGATTAATCCTGTACATGCATATGAGGCAAGGAAGGAGAAGTGGAGAGAAGGCAGAGAGAGTGTTTGCTTCATACAATGATAGAAAGGTGACACACAGTGTGTGTGTGTGTGTGTGTGTGTGTGTGTGTGTGTGTGTGTGTGTGGTGTTAGGCACAATCTGGATGCAGCATTCAGCTCTGATGTTATTTTCAGTAATGTTGGTGATTTCACATCACTCACACTTCACTAACAGTTCTCAGGCTATTTTATGAGACTGCGAAAGCCTTCATCTGCCCATTTTTCTTTTCCTTCTCTTATATTACCATAGGATCGATACCCAGGTTTACTGGACACTTTCCCCCAATAAGTCAATGATTCAATCATTTTCTGAGTCAGGTCTGTAGCGTGTCTATTATCATAAAACCAGGCCTGACCTGGACTTTATTGCTACTAGCAGATGGTAACGCTAGGAGTGTGGGAGAGAGCCACTTGGCAGGAAGTTGCAGGTCTTAACATGCCATTTTTCACCACTAACAGAAGAATGGCTAAGAAACAACAGGATGGAGTGAAATCTTCTACTCCACATATTTTCTTATTCAACCTTTATTTAGGAGTCATGCTAAGTCCATGTTTTTTTCAAGGAGATGAGCTCTGCATGAACATTACAATAAACCATTACACCTATACATATCTTTATACATCTTAATTTACAAAATACATGAAAAGAAAAACGTAATCATATGAAACTAACACATTCTTCAATAAAAAGGCCCTCTAACATCTGCCTGAATTGCCCTAGAGGCACCAACATAAGATGCAAAAAAACTAAAAGCTCGGTGGAGATGGAAGGGATCTCCAAGTTTAGACATCCCTGAGTCTGGGTCTGGTAACTTATACTGAAGGTTAACAATGAGCTAATGTATGGCGGAAGTTTATGTATGAGGGCTTTAAAGTCAAAAAGAGCGCAATGCATCGATCTACGAGACTTCATAGAGGGCCACCCTACTTTCTGATACAAAATGCAATGATGTGTATTGAACCCATCAACCTTAATACTGCCTCCAATACAGTGGCAGCTGCATTCATATAGACAATATGGCCATTGTCAATAATGATTTATTTTACTCTATTTAACGAACGACAGGACCTGTTCGTATGGAATAAGCCTATTTGCATTCTTAGTTTCTTAATGAACAGCTTTTAGGTCAATCCAGATGCCCAAATATACCGTATATAAGCAGGGATACAATCAATGAAGGGCACCATCAAAGTATGTATATATAAATCACCAGATACATTTTTATGTGATATGGAAAATAAATGTGAAAAGTATTCAGAACCCTTCCCTTTATCCACATTTTGTTACGTTACAGCCTTATTCTAAAATGGATTTAAAAAAAGTACATATATCATAAATCTACACAAAATACTTCACAATGACAAAGTGAAAACAGGTTATCAGAAATGTTTGATAATTTATATATAAAAAACAAAAAAATAAATACCTTCTTACATAATTATTCAGACCCTGTGAGACTCAATTGTTCAGATGCTGTGAGACTCAATTGAGCTCAGGTGCATCCTGTTTCCATTGATCATCCTTGATATGTTTCTACAACTGATTGGAGTCCAACTGTGGCAAATTCAATTGATTGGACATGATTTGGAAAGGCACACACCTGTCAATATAAGGTCCCACAGTTGACAGTGCATGTCAGAGCAAAAAGCAAGCCATGAGGTCAAAGGAATTGTCCGTAGAGCTCCGAGATAGGATTGTGTCTGCAGCATTGAAGGTCCCCAAGAACACAGTGGCCTCCATCATTCTTAAATGGAAGAACTTTGGAAACACCTAAACTCTTCCTAGAGCTGACCAAACTGAGCAATCAGGGAAGAAGGGCCTTGGTCAGGGAGGTGACCAAGAACCCGATGGTCACTCTGACAGAGCTCCAGAGTTCTGGCAGAACCTTCCAGAAGGACAACCATCTATGCAGCACTCCACCAATTAGGCCTTTATGGTGTAGTGGCTAGACAGACGCCAGTTCTCAGTAAAAGGAACATGAAGGTCCACTTGGAGTTTGCCAAAGAAACCAAGATTGAACTCTTTGGCTTGAATGCCAAATCAAATCAAATTGTATTAGTCACCTGTGCCCAACACCAAAGGTGTAGACCTTACAGTGAAATGCTTACTTACGAGGCCCTAACCAACAATGCAGTTAAAAACAAACATGAGTAAGGATAAATAAAAGTAACAAGTAATTAAAGCACAGCAGTAAATAAAATAGCGAGAATATACACAGGGGGTACCATCACAGAGTTAATGTGGGGGGCACCGGTTAGTTGAGGTAATATGAACATGTAGGTAGAATTATTAAAGTGACGATACATAGATGATAATAACAGAGAGTAGCAGTGGTATAAAAGCGCGGGGGGGGCAATGCAAATAGTCTGGGTAGTTTGATTAGATGTTCAGGAGTGTTATGGCTTGGTGGTAGAAGCTGTATAGAAGCCTCTTGTATCTAGATTTGGCGCTGCGGTATCACTTGCTGTGTAGTAGCAGAGAGAACGGTCTTTGACTAGGATAGCTGGAATCTTTGACAATTGTTAGGGCCTTCCTCTGACACCGTCTGGTGTAGAGATCCTGGATGGCAGGAAGCTTGGCTCCAGGGATGTACTGGGCCGTACGCACTACCCTCTGTAGTGCCTTGCGGTCGGAGGCTGTGCAGTTGCAGGCAGTGATGCAACCAGTCAGGATGCGCTCGATGGTGCAGCTGTAGAACCTTTTGAGAATCTGAGGATAATATAAATAATTTCAGTCTCCTGAGGGGGAATAGGTTTTGTCGTGCCGTCTACACGACTGTCTTGGTGGGCTTGGACCATGTTAGTTTGATGGTGATGTGCACACCAAGGAACTTGAAGCTCTCAACCTGCTCCACTACAGCCCCGTCAATGAGAATGGGGCGTGCTTGGTCCTCTTTCTCCTGTTGTCCACAATCATCTCCTTTGTCTTGATCACTATGAGGGAGAGGTTGTTGTCTTGGCACCACATGGCCAGGTCTCTGACCTCTTCCCTATAGGCTGTCTCGTCGTTGTTGGTGATCAGGTCTACCACTGTTGTGTCATCGGCAAACTAAATGATGGTGTCGGAGTCATGCCTGGCCGTGCAGTCATGAGCGAGTAGAGAGTACAGGAGGGGACTGAGCACGCGACCCTGAGGGGCCACTGTATTGAGTATCAGCATAGCGGAGGTGTTGTTACCTACCCTTACCCCCTGGGGGCGGCCCGTCAGGATGTCCAGGATCCTGTTGCAGAGGGAGGTGTTTAGTCCCAGGGTCCTTAGCTTAGTGATGAGCTTTGAGGGAACTATGGTGTTGAACGCTGAGCTGTAGTGAATTAATAGCATTCTCACATAGGTGTTCCTTTGTCCCGGTGGGAAAGGGCAGTGTGCAATAGAGATTGTATCATCTGTGGATCTGTTGGGGCGGTATGCAGATAGGAGTGGGTATAGGATTTCTGGGATAATGGTGTTGATGTGAGCCATGACCAGCCTTTCAAAGCACTTCATGGCTACAGATGTGAGTGCTATTGGTCGGTAGTCATTTAGGCAGGTTATGTTAGTGTTCTTGGGCACATGGACTAAGGTGGTCTGCTTCTACACCTGCATTGCTTGCTGTTTGGGGTTTTAGGCTGGGTTTCTGTACAGCACTTTGAGATATCAGCTGATGTACGAAGGGCTATATAAATAAATTTGATTTGATTTGATTTGAAACATGTAGGTATTACAGACTCGGACAGGGAGAGATTAAAAATGTCAGTGAAGACACTTGCCAGTTGGTCAGCGCATGCTCGCAGTACACGTCCTGGTAATCCGTCTGGCCCTGCGGCCTTGTGAATGTTGACCTGTTTAAAGGTCTTAGTCAAATAAGCTGTGGAGAGCGTGATCACACAGTCTTCTGGAACAGCTGGTGCTCTCATGCATGTTTCAGTGTTATTTGCCTCAAAGCGAGCATAGAGTTAGTTATGCTCGTCTGAAAGGCTTGCCTCACTGGGCAGCTCTTGGCTGTGCTTCCTTTTGTAGTCTGTAATGGTTTGCAAGCCCTGCCATATCCCAAGAGTGTTTGGAGCCGGGGAGGTACAATTCAATATTAGTCCTGTATTGATGGTTCGTTTGAGGGCATAGTGGGATTTCTTATAAGCTTCCGGGTTAGAGTCGCGCTCCTTGAAAGCGGCAGCTCTAGCCTTCAGATTCGTACGGGTGTTGCCTGTAATCCATGGCTTCTGGTTGTGGTATGTACGTACAGTCACTGTGGGGACGGCGTCATCGATGCACTTATTGATGAAGCCAATGATTGATGTGTACTCTTCAATGCCATCGGAGGAATCGTATTCCAGTCTGTGCTAACAAAACTGTTCTGTAGCTTAGCATCTGCTTCATCTAACCACTTTTTATTGATCGATTCACTGGTGCTTCCTGCTTACATTTCTGGCTTGTAAGCAGGAATCAGGAGGATAGGGTTATGATCAGATTTGCCAAATGGAGAGTGAGGGAGAGCTTTTTATGCGCCTCTCTGTGTGGAGTAAAGGTGGTCCAGAGTTTTTCCCCCCTCTGGTTGCACATCTAACATGCTGCTAGAAATTTCCTGCATTATAGTTCACGGCTACTTGGAGTGCCGCATGTGGGTGAGCATTTTCCTGTTTGCTTATGGTGGAATAAAGCTCATTGAGTGCGGCCCTTGTGCCAGCATCGGTCTGTGGTGATATGTAAACAGCTATGAAAAATACAGATCAAACTCTAGATAGATTGTGTGGTCTACAGCTTATCATGAGATACTCTATCTCAGGTGAGCAAAAACCATGAGACTTCCTTAGATATCGTGCACCAGCTGTTTTTTACAAAAAGTACATAGTCTGCCGCCCCTTGTCTTTCCAGACACTGCTGTTCTGTCCTACCGATACTCCAAATAACCATCCAGCTGTATGTTGATAATGTTATCGTTCAGCCACAACTCCGTGAAACATAAGACATTACAGTTATGAAAGTTTTTCCCATTGGTAGTTTTATTTTCTGCGTAGGTCATCGATTTTATTTTCCAAAGATTGCACATTTGCTAGCAGAATGGAAGGAAGTGAGGGTTTATTCAATTGCCTACGAATTCTCAGAACGCATCCTGCCCTCTGGCACCTTTTTCTCTGCCTTCTCTTCATGCATATGACGGGGATCTGGGCCTTTTCCCGGGAAAGCAGTATATCATTCACATCTGGCTCGTCAGACTCATTAAAGGAAATAAAGGATTCTGTCAGTCCATGTTGAGTAGTCGCAGTTCTGATGCCCAGAAGTTATTTTCGGTCATAAGAGACGGTAGCAGCAACATTATGTACAAAATAAGTTTAAAAAATAAGTTAAACAACGCAAAGAAATGAACAAAAAACACAATTGGTTAGGAAAACCTAGAATGTCTGCCTTGTTCTCCGGTGCCATCTCTACCCTGCCTTAGCTTCACGTCTGGAGGAAACCTGGCACCATCCCTATGGTGAAGCATGGTGGTGGCAGCATCATGCTGTGGGGATGTTTTTCTGCGGCAGGGACTGGGAGACTAGTCAGGATTGAGGGAAAGATGAATGGAGAAAAGTACAGAGAGATCCTTGAGAAAAACCTGCTCCAGAGCACTCAGACTGGGGCTAAGGTTCACCTTTCAACAGGACAACGACCCCGAGCACACAGCTAAGACAACACAGGAGTGGCCTGGGGACAAGTATATGAATGTCTTTGAATGGTCCAGCCAGAGCCTGGACTTGAACCCGATCGAACGTCTCTGAAGAGACCTGAAAATAGCTATGCAGTGATGCTCCCCATCCAACCTGACAGAGCTTGAGAAGATCTGCAGAGAAGAATAGAAACTCCACAAAATAAAGGTGTGCCAAACTTGTAGCGTCATACCCAAAGAAGACTCAGCGCTGTTATCGCTACCAAAGGTGCTTCAAAAAAATACTGAGTAAAGGGTCTGAATACTTATGTAAATTAGATATTCCATTTTAAATTTGTAATACATTTGCAAAATTGTCTAAAATCCAGATTTTGCTTTGTTATTTTGAGCTAGTGTGTGTAGATTGATGAGGGGAAAAAAATATTTAAGGCTGTAACATAATAAAATGTGGAAAAGGTCAAGGGGTCTGAATACTTTCCGAATGCACTGTACTTGGTTTTACCTGCATTAAGTACCCATTTCAGTTCTACAAAGGCTTTCTGCAGGGCAATAAAGGCAGATTAAAGCTATGACAGATCCTGGTCAGCTGTGGGGGCAATAGCATACACCACAGTGTCATCTGCAGTCAGGTGAAAGCATTTTTGTTTTTACAGATTAACCAATATTGTTCATGTAAGTGGTAAAAAGAACCGGACCAAAAATCGTTTTGTCCAGAAAACATGATTTGACACCATCAGTAAATACACACTATTCTGTCCTTTAAATAATTTCCAAACCAGCTACCTGCAGCCTGGTCCAGCCAAATGTATGAATGCCTATGGATAATTAATGAGTAGTCCACAGTGTTGCTTTAGACAGGTCAATAAAAAGTGCCGCACAGTGTTTCTTCTTTTACAAACAATTAAGAACATAATTTAAAACCAAAGAAGTAGCAGAGATGATGCTATGACCTAGTCTGAAACCCGACTGGTGGACATTTAGAATAAATGTTGAAGTTAAAAAGGATGTAAGTTGAATATTTACCACCGATTCTATCATTTTATTACAAATCAAGAGAGTTTTGAAGTGGGGCGATAATTATTTAAGTCACTGGGGTCCCCAACTTTGTGAAGGGGGAGTATATGGCCACCTTCCAGACCCTGGGGATGGTACCAGAAATAATAGTAAGGTTATAAATATGTGTTAAAGATTCTGTAATCAGAGGAGCAGAAAGCTGCAGCAAGAAAGGATCAAGCAAATCAGCCCCAGTGGATTTATTTTACATCAATCTTGTTCAAGGTGTCTAGTACATTACAAGTACAAAGTTGTTGAAATGAACACAAAGATTCAATAGAAGTGAATGGAACTTCCATTGAGCCAATTAGAGGCTGGGAGAGGGTCTGGCAGTCGACTGGCTGACCAGGGTAAATATCTACAGTATATACAAAAGTTAAAGAGGCTCATCCACTAAACCAAAATGCACCCCAAATCACTAACAATGTCCTCCGCGCCTAAAATAAACCAAAATGCATCCCGAATCATGAACAATATCCTCTGTTAATCTGTTCAAAACAATTCGATTTTGAGAGGATGTATGGTTAGTCAATATGCTACAGTGGCTGGGTTAACACTGGCATTCGTTTGATTGATGAGATGACTGGCACAATCAAATAACTGTTGGAAGGAAAATGGTGTACTCCTTGACAGTGATTCACTGAGTGTTGACAGTACAATATATGGACAATAGCCCCAGTCACTCTGTGGCTCAGATGAAAAGCGTTTCCCCGATGCTGTCAAGACTGACACCCAGCCAGCTGTCTGGAGACAAACTGAAAGGAGATGCAAGCTTGTAAACATCACCACTGTCATATGCCTTATCAAAGTTGCTTTATATCAATCAGTATACTGATCAAAGCTAATCAACTGATCTCCCGGTCCCAGCTCAGAAAAGCCTCCACGACAGGGAACACTAATTTGTCCCGCTGAGGCCAATATTTGATGTTTTCTCTGCTCAAAAGGGGTGAAAACAAACTGGTCATCCAAAGGTTGAGAGTGTACCATATTTTCCAACGACGTCAGAGCACAATCCCTTTCCCTACCATTCCGTTGCTCATGCTCTGGGCTCCAGGCGAGCTCCACCGAGCCGCAAACAAGATTCTATCGATTTGGCTACGGTTTGGATCCTGTGCCATGTCAGTCAGTCAGACAGACATGTAAATAATCAGATAAATCGGTGACTCACCATCAGAGCCTTAGTGAACACAGTCCTGTTCTGCAGCCTCGTTCCACCCCACTCGATCCACGACTACCTCTTATTAGTCCCCTCTTCACACAGGCCGTCTCCATGGTAACCATCTTCCACTACCAATTTGAGGGCAGCGATGTGCCTCCGTCGGTTTCCAGCGAAGTCGGCCCCTGCTTTTTCTGACTGTTGTCAGAGCTGGGGAAACTAGAGAGAGTTATTTAGAGTCAAACAACCCATTCAGCTAATATTATGACATTCTGTTTGCCTTCTAATATCTCTCTTGGATTTCCACTTCTGTTTGTGCTTGATCTCCAGAGATCGACACTGTCAAGTTATGCCAATCCGTGTAACTTTCAACCCTTATTTGAACAGAACCATAGGTTAGCAAAGTTCCCAACAGCAGTCCCAATACCTTAACACTGCTACACCTGGCTATCAGCGGAGCCTTGTCTGGCAGCAAAATAGTTCATTCAGCCTCATATACTGTCTTAAAAAAAACATAGCTGATATGGCTGACTTGCTTAAACAAATGTAGTTCCTACTGACAAATGAGATGTACAAACTATGGCATAAGAAGAAGACAAGCAGATAAGAGGCAATCCATAATTATTATTAAGATTAAGACAATAAGCGAGCTAGGACGGATTTAGTCCATATAACTATTTGCTCAGCACTTTTGAAATGTACAGCGACAGAATTCAGAACATGGGCCGTTCTTACAGTGTCCTCCCTGTACACCAAGTCAGAACCGTACAGTTCTTTCTTTAATTAAACATTCATCATGAACACATACCACGCCGCATTTTGGTCCTCTGATCCTTCTCGCCTCTCCTCTTCATCTGAAAGGAAGATCGTGACAGTTATCAAACTTTGTCATCAAAGTCTGTCATTCTCTGGATTTATGGTGCTTTCACAACAACTGGGAACTCTGAAAAAAACTAGATTGAATCGTGATGACATCAGTGATCTTCAGGTCGTAGCTCTAGAAAGAGGCCCGAGTTCCCGACTTACAATTCTGAGTTGGATGACCGTTCAAAATGTATTTTCCCAGTCGGAGCTCGTTTTTTCTTGAGTTCCCAGTTGTCTTGAACTCACCGAAGTCAGATTTCCCAGCTCTGAGTTAACCTCTCTGGGATCGTTCGGGACGCTAGCGTCCCACCTCACCAACAGCCAGTGAAATTGCAGGGCGCCATATTCAAAACAGAAATCTCTTCATTAAAATTCCTTTTACACCATTTTAAAGATACACTTGTCGTTAATCCAACCATAGTGTCCAATTTCAAAAAGGCTTTTTGGCGAAAGCAGAACATATCATTATGTTAGGTCAGCAACTAGTCACAGAAAGCATTCAGCCATTTTCCAACCAAAGAGACGTGTCACAAAAAGCAGAAATATAGCTACAATTAATCACTAACCTTTGACGATCTTCATCAGATGACACGCCCAGGACTCAATGTTATACAATACATGTATGTTTTGTTCGATCAAGTTAATATTTATATCCAGAAACCTCAGTTTACATTGGCGCCATGTTCAGAAATGCCTCCAAAACATCCAGAGAAATTGCAGAGAGCCACATCAAATAACAGAAAACTCATCATAAACTTTGATGAAAGATACATGTTTTACATAGAATTAAAGATGAACTTGTTCGTAATGCAACCGCTGTGTCAGATTTTTTAAAAATATATTAAATAATCTGAGAACAGGTTCAGCCACAAAAGCAAGCCATACAGTTACCCGCCAAATTGTGGAGTCAACAAAAGTCATAAATAGCATTATAAACCTTCACTTACCTTTGCTGATCTTCGTCGGAATGCACTCCCCGGACTCCCACAGGAAATGTTTGTTTTGTTCGATTACGTCCATATTTATGTCCAAATACCTCAGTTTTGTTCACGCGCTTAGTTCACTATTCCAAAGGCACAATGTGCGAGCAGAAAAATCCAGACGAAAAGTCAAAAGAGTTCCATTTCAGTTTGCAGAAACATGTCAAATTATGTTTACAATCAATCTTTAGGGTATTTTTATAATAAATCTTCAATAATATTCCAACCGGACAATAGCGTATTCATTACAGAGGAAAAAGAGGGAAGGGCGCGCCCGTGTGACCACGCATTAAACAACTGATTGGCCTCAGCCTAGTCCACTTGTTGAAACAGTTCTTATTCGACACTCTTCCACAATAGAAGCCTCAAACAACTTTCTAAAGACTGTTGACATCTGCTGGAAGCCTTGGGAAGTGCAATCTGGCCCCAAAGACACAACATATTGGATAGGCAACCACTTAAATGAAACTACAAACCTCAGATTTCCCACTTCCTGGTTGGATGTCTCAGGTTTTCACCAGCCATGTGAGTTCTGTGATACTCACAGACATCATTCAAACAGTTTTAGAAACTATTTTTAGAAACTGTTTTCTATCCAATACTACTAATAATATGCATATATTAGCATCTGGGGCAGAGTAGCAGGCAGTTTACTCTGGGCACCTTATTCATCTAAGCTACCAAGAAGTTTTAACAGTTGTTTTGAGCGTGGCAGAAATCATGCTGGATTGACAGCATGGCCAATGTTGAATATTTATCATTTTAAACTGGGAAAGAGAACCATAATCCAAGAATTGGGACAACACACCTACTCTACAGAATAGCAGGCTAGTGATTGCTTTGCAATGCTTGCAATTAGCCACCGATTCCTTCCAAACCACTCATTGTTTGAATTTGCGATTTCCAACTTGTTGTGTAATGTTTATGTGCAATGGCCGATTAGCACCGATATGTTTTAGCTATAATTTCTCTTCATATGACAAGGATTAAAAAGTATTTGTGAGTAGGGTTGTCGACTTGATTCATGACCGCTAGCTAAAATTTTGAAAGTATGATGTTGAAATGATCAGTCCAGTCAAAGCTACTCTAGATATAATGTGATTTGACATCATTTTATCTGTGGTCAATGACCTTGAGCCTTTTTGGATGGGCACTTCTAATGTAACTCTATGGCAGCACCCAAGGGCCTTGAATTTTCGAGCTCCCCCTTTAGATTTGGCAGTGACGTAGTGTCCCCATGAGTGACAGAACCCTGAGCCAATCACGGCGCAACTAGAGCTGAAGCACCTGCATTTTGGAGCTGCCTTACTCAAGAAAGCAAAAAAGAGACAATGTTTATATGGAGATTTTATTATTATTTACATTGTTTGCAAACTGATATGTAACACATTAATGCCAAAACAACATGCAAAACAGGCAACGCCAAAAACATTTTCTAAAATGTATTTATTTATTTGCCAAAAATCTGGGGCTCAAAACAGTCTTTCAGACAGAATCCTTACAAGGGAGTTACAATTACTTTACTGTAGCTTCTGGGCTTGTTAAGTATGTTAAGGCCTTGTTAAGGCCTTCTGCTCCACAGGGAGCAAAGAGGAGTAGCTCTAAGTAAGCAAATACTGTCATCTATGTTGTCAAGAATAATTATGTCCTAACACAACACTTAATCTTGTCCAGATCAGCAAAATAGAGACAGAAACACTGACTGCCTCCTCTGCCAGGCAAAACAGGGTATAAAAGTCCTAATCAAACACAATGGGGATTTGTCTGAGACTGTCACGTGTTGGCATGGGGTACGACACTGAATGCGCTCGCTGATATACCGTATCAGTGATTCATCGGAGGTTGGCAAGTCTCTGCCTGTTCCTTGTCTGGGTGCTGCTCTACTCTACTTCACTTCACTCCAGAGGGCCAGACACTTCAGGACACCACAGACACAGAGATATGAACTCTCTAACAGGCACTGTTAGATAACAGTGTTCTCGGAGTATACCATAATGGTTCAATTCAACGGAAGAGTGGATTATAAAGATACAGAAAAGGCATTCCAACATCACACTCATGCATGCACACACATCACTCATACTTACTCTTTCTTCTCCACAGAGCCTATGCTTTGAATGACTCCACTCACAGTGCACATATTAGGGCACTATTATCAGTCTGTCTGTTCCATTCTCACATGTTGTTCCACCACAATTAGAATCCTCACAGCCGTGACATCATAGCAGAGGACACAGAACATGTCCTTGGACTCCTCCTTACAATAAAACCCAGTGCTCCCCTTTCACCAGGGCCCTAACCGTGAGCGCACAACTGTCCTCTGTGTGTCAGTTCAGCTAAACCTAAGGTATGGCAAAGTAGGGTGTGTAGAAGTTCAAGCTCATTTTATGCATTTCTACACAATAAAAAAAACCTCCAAAATGCTATTTGAGGAACAGCAAAAATGAACAAATCTGACCCCAGACATTAATTATCACCTCAATATTAGGTTTAAATGTCTGTAGAACGGCATGTACAATGTCAAGGTTTGTCCTCGTCTTGTCGTGTCCTGTATATATATATATTTACAACTTTTTTCACATACATTTTATTTTTATTTTCCATCAACTCATCTTCAAAACACTCTCCTGCAACCCTCCTCACCAATTTATATTTATAAAAAAGTATTATTTACCTCAAATCTGTAATGCTCCAAGAAGCTAGCCAGAAACTCCAAGAAGCTAGCCTGAAACTAGCCAGAAGCTAGCCAGGAGCTAGCCAGAAGCTAGCCCAGAAGCTAATCCAGAAGCTAATCAGAAGCTAGTTCAGAAGCTAGTTAGCTTCTTTACTGGCAAATCGTTAGTATTCAGCTAACCACGGTTTGTGGTCATCAGCTATCCTTTTGCTCGAAAATCTATCGCCAGTTTTGTACGGCGCAGCGCGGCTCGGAACGGAACATACCGGACCAATTTTTCTCTCCATGTCCCTGGATTTCAACTGCTCTCTGGACATTCATACCCGGATCTCACAGCTAGCTAGCTGCTATCCGTGTGACTATCGGCTTTCGTCGATTCCGGAGCAAACATCAATTATTCCGGAGCTCCGTCAATCACTCCTGAGTTCCATCAATCACTCCTGGGCTGCAGTCACCTATCCGGACCTGTTTTACTGCCTACGCGGAGCCCCACCGGGCCTTCACAACTGGACTGCCGACGTTATCTACCCGAAGGAGATCCGGCTGGCTCCTCCATCGCGACGTTACCTGAACGCCCATCTGCGGCCTGCTAACCGTTAGCTGTCTTACCGGACAATTTATTTATTTTTTATTATTATTATTATGTTTTCTTCTTGGGCCTCTATAACTATATCTATTGTTTTTATTTTTGTTGTTGCTGTGTGATTTGGATTAATCCCCTCTACCACACGGAACCCCACTAATCTACTGACGGAACGCAAGAGGTGGCTAACAACAGACCTCCATCCTCTGCTAGCTTGCTACCGATGGCCTGGCTAGCTGTCTAAATCGCTGTGACCCCCAACCAACCTCTCCACTCACTGGACCCTTTTGATCACTCGACTAAGCATGCCTCTCCTTAATGTCAATATGTCTTGTCCATTGCTGTTCTGGTTAGTGTTTATTGGCTTATTTCACTGTAGAGCCTCTAGTCCTGCTCACTATACCTTATCCAACCTATTAGTTCCACCACCCACACATGCAATGACATCTCCTGGTTTCAATGATGTTTCTAGAGATAATATCTCTCTCTTCATCACTCAATACCTAGGTTTACCTCCACTGTATTCACATCCTACCATACCTTTGTCTGTACATTATACCTTGATGCTATTTTATCGCCCCCAACAACCTCCTTTTACTCTCTGTTCCAGACGTTCTAGACGACCAATTCTTATTGCTTTTAGCCGCACCCTTATTCTACTCCTCCTATGTTCCTCTGGCGATGTAGAGGTGAATCCAGGCCCTGCAGTGCCTAGCTCCACTCCTATTCCCCAGGCGCTCTCTTTTGACGACTTCTGTAACTGTAATAGCCTTGGTTTCATGCATGTTAACATTAGAAGCCTCCTCCCTAAGTTTGTTCTATTCACTGCTTTAGCACACTCTGCCAACCCGGATGTTCTAGCTGTGTCTGAATACTGGCTTAGGAAGACCACCAAAAATTCAGAAATTTTAATTCCAAACTACAACATTTTCAGACAAGATAGAACTGCCAAAGGGGGCGGTGTTGCAATCTACTGCAAAGATAGCCTGCAGAGTTCTGTCCTACTATCCAGGTCTGTACCCAAACAATTTGAACTTCTACTTTTAAAAATCCACCTCTCTAAAAACAAGTCTCTCACCGTTGCCGCCTGCTAGAGACCACCCTCTGCCCCCAGCTGTGCTCTGGACACCATATGTGAACTGATTGCCCCCCATCTCTCTTCAGAGCTCGTGCTGCTAGGCGACCTAAACTGGAACATGCTTAACACCCCAGCCATCCTACAATCTAAACTTGATGCCCTCAATCTCACACAAATGATCAATGAACCTACCAGGTACCTCCCCAAAGCCTTAAACACGGGCACCCTCATAGATATCATCCTAACCAACTTCCCCTCTAAATACACCTCTGCTGTCTTCAACCAAGATCTCAGCGATCACTGCCTCATTGCCTGCATCTGTAATGGGTCAGCGGTCAAACGACCTCCACTCATCACTGTAAAAAGCTCCCTGAAACACTTCAGCGAGCAGGCCTTTCTAATCGACCTGGCCGGGGTATCCTGGAAGGATATTGATCTCATCCCGTCAGTAGAGGATGCCTGGATATTTTTTTTAAATGCCTTCCTAACCATCTTAAATAAACATGCCCCATTCAAGAAATGTAGAACCAGGAACAGATATAGCCCTTGGTTCTCCCCAGACCTGACTGCCCTTAACCAACACAAAAACATCCTATGGCGTTCTGCATTAGCATCGAACAGCCCCCGTGATATGCAGCTGTTCAGGGAAGCTAGAAACCATTATACACAGGCAGTTAGAAAAGCCAAGGCTAGCTTTTTCAAGCTGGACCCCTACAAATCAGCCGGGCTAGACAATCTGGACCCTTTCTTTCTCAAATTATCTGCCGAAATTGTTGCCACCCCTATTACTAGCCTGTTCAACCTCTGTTTCGTGTCGTCTGAGATTCCCAAAGATTGGAAAGCAGCTGCGGTCATCCCCCTCTTCAAAGGGGGAGACACTCTTGACCCAAACTGCTACAGACCTATATCTATCCTACCATGCCTTTCTAAGGTCTTCGAAAGCCAAGTCAACAAACAGATTACCGACCATTTCGAATCTCACCATACCTTCTCTGCTATGCAATCTGGTTTCAGAGCTGGTCATGGGTGCACCTCAGCCACTCTCAAGGTCCTAAACGATATCTTAACCGCCATCGATAAGAAACATTACTGTGCAGCCGTATTCATTGATCTGGCCAAGGCTTTCGACTCTGTCAATCACCACATCCTCATCGGCAGACTCGACAGCCTTGGTTTCTCAAATGATTGCCTCGCCTGGTTCACCAACTACTTCTCTGATAGAGTTCAGTGTGTCAAATCGGAGGGTCTGCTGTACGGACCTCTGGCAGTCTCTATGGGGGTGCCACAGGGTTCAATTCTTGGACCGACTCTCTTCTCTGTATACATCAATGAGGTCGCTCTTGCTGCTGGTGAGTCTCTGATCCACCTCTACGCAGACGACACCATTCTGTAAACTTCCGGCCCTTCTTTGGACACTGTGTTAACAACCCTCCAGGCAAGCTTCAATGCCATACAACTCTCCTTCCGTGGCCTCCAATTGCTCTTAAATACAAGTCAAACTAAATGCATGCTCTTCAACCGATCGCTACCTGCACCTACCCGCCTGTCCAACATCACTACTCTGGACGGCTCTGACTTAGAATACGTGGACAACTACAAATACTTAGGTGTCTGGTTAGACTGTAAACTCTCCTTCCAGACCCATATCAAACATCTCCAATCCAAAGTTAAATCTAGAATTGGCTTCCTATTTCGCAACAAAGCATCCTTCACTCATGCTGCCAAACATACCTTTGTAAAACTGACCATCCTACCAATCCTCGACTTTGGCGATGTCATTTACAAAATAGCCTCCAATACCCTACTCAACAAATTGGATGCAGTCTATCACAGTGCAATCCGTTTTGTCACCAAAGCCCCATATACTACCCACCATTGCGACCTGTACGCTCTCGTTGGCTGGCCCTCGCTTCATACTCGTCGCCAAACCCACTGGCTCCATGTCATCTACAAGACCCTGCTAGGTAAAGTCCCCCCTTATCTCAGCTCGCTGGTCACCATAGCATCTCCCACCTGTAGCACACGCTCCAGCAGGTATATCTCTCTAGTCACCCCCAAAACCAATTATTTCTTTGGCCGCCTCTCCTTCTAGTTCTCTGCTGCCAATGACTGGAACGAACTACAAAAATCTCTGAAACTGGAAACACTTATCTCCCTCACTAGCTTTAAGCACCAACTAAAAGAGAAGCTCACAGATTACTGCACCTGTACATAGCCCACCTATAATTTAGCCCAAACAACTACCTCTTTCCCAACTGTATTTTATTTATTTATTTATTTAGCTCCTTTGCACCCCATTATTTTTATTTCTACTTTGCACATTCTTCCATTGCAAAACTACCATTCCAGTATTTTACTTGCTATATTGTATTTACTTTGCCACCATGGCCTTTTTTGCCTTTACCTCCCTTCTCACCTAATTTGCTCACATTGTATATAGACTTGTTTATACTGTATTATTGACTGTATGTTTGTTTTACTCCATGTGTAACTCTGTGTCGTTGTATCTGTCGAACTGCTATGCTTTATCTTGGCCAGGTCGCAATTGTAAATGAGAACTTGTTCTCAACTTGCCTACCTGGTTAAATAAAGGTAAAATAAATAAATAAAAACCACCACTCAACCTCATCATACACTGACTAATTTACTTGTGGAATGGGGCATACAGTGCAACATGAAATAGACGCATATAAAGTATTCAAAGTATTTACACCATTTGACTTTTTCCACATTTGTTGTGTTACTGTCAGAATTTAAAATGGATTAAATTGACATTTTGTGGCACTGGAATTATGTTTTTAGAAATGCTTACTAATTAGTTAAAAATAAAAATTTTGAGTAAATAAATATTTGTTATGGCAAGCTAAAATAACTTCAGGAGTTAACATTTGCTTAACAAGTCACATAACACGTTGCATTGACTCACTCTGTAATAATAGTGTTTAACATGATTTTTGAATGACTACCTCATCTCTGTACCCCACACATACAATTATCTGTAAGTTCCTTCAGTTGAGCAGTGAATTTCAAACAGATTCAACCACAAAGATCAGGGAGGTTTTCTAATGCCTCGCAAAGAAGGGCACCTATTTGTAGATGAGTAAAAACAAAAATCCCTTTGAGCATGGTGAAGTTGTTAATTACACTTTGGATGGTGTATCAATACACCCAGTCACTACAAAGATGCAGGTGTCCTTCCTAACTCAGTTGCTTGACAGGAAGGAAACTATTAATACATTGCTTTATGTGTTAAAATCAATGAAGGGGACTGGCATCACATTTATGACCACAGACTCCCAAGGAGACAGTAAGCACAGATAGAACAATGAGACATATATCTCACCGGATGTATAAATGTGAAGCATCCGCTTGCCGTTTCCACTCACTACCAAATATGGAAATAATTTGAAAGAAGAAAATCATTTGAAAGACATTTACAATAGGGGAAAAAACTGTAGCACTTGACAAATACTAAATAAGGATCACATGAGAAAACACTTTTCCATCAAGCAATTATCTCTCCAAATATGGTAGTGATAGGAATCCCAGTTGCTGGCATTGGGAGAAGATGGAACAAAATTGATTTTGCAAGTCTTCTAATTGATAAAACATTTGATCTCAATACAGTTCTGTTCCTAAAACTAGAATCTGTCATGAACAGAGTGGACTAAGTTTAAAAAAAACTAAGTGTAAAAAAAATAAAATAATAATAAATAAATAAAAAGTCCTCTATGACTGATTTGTTCCCATTTGAAATGACAGGCTGTGGTCTATCCTGGGTTAGTTATAAAAGTCTTTGCTATAAGTCCCAGTCATTATTAGATACAACGTCACGGCCCCGCCCAGCTGTGGGGAAAACAACCTGTGGTTACCTAGGTTACCCCATTGGCTCACAGCAAAAATGTTTACTTTTTCAAACACAATATTCTTGATACTACATTTAAGAAAAGTACATGTCTTAAGAATACGTTTCAACATTGCCTGCTCCCGAATGTTCTCAGTACTCATAAAAACGTAATATTGTAGGGCTTCCCTCATGACCCTTTTCATGAAGGTGCTAGCAGCCACGTGAACACAAACAGACTATTCAGCTACAAGTAATCAGTGTTACAAACGGATTATACCAAATCTAGTTAAATGTCTTACCTGTGTGTCAATGGTGTATTGGAGGTGAAGTCAGGTGCAGGAGAGCAGAGTATAATGAACAGGTGCACTTTTATTATAGTTCCAAAAACCAGAGCACTACATAAAACAACCGCGCTCAAAAAACGGAACATAAAAGTAAAGCAGGTAAACTAACTTCACATAACATGAAACAATTACACACAAAACATGATGGGAAACAGAGGGTTAAATACAAGTAGATTGATTGGGGAAATGAAAACCAAAGGTGTATGGAAACAAGACAAGACAAATGGATGATTGAAAAATGGATTTAATTTATTCAACAGTGAAGGAGAAGAAAGCGAGAGAGAGAGATTTTGTAATTTTTTAACTTTCTGTTTCACTTACTTAACTAGCGAATGCAGCTGGCTAGTTTAGATATGACAGAATGGCGCTGGAGATGATGGCTGTCATTTTACAGACTTCTATCCAATTGTGCTGTTGTGTGTGTTCTTTTGCATTATTTGTAACTTATTTTGTACATAATGTTTCTGCCACCGTCTCTAATTAAGACCAAAAAGAGCTTCTGGATATTAGGACAGCGATTACTCACCTCGTACTGGATTACGATTGTTTCTTTAACCTCTCTAGGATAGGGGGACAGTCACGTCTTACTTGGCCAAAAGAAGAGTGGAAAATTCAAATAAAATTATATAAAAATCTAACTTTCATTAAATCACACATGTAAGATACTAAATTAAAGCTACACTCGTTGTGAATCCAGCCAACATGTCAGATTTGAAAGATGCTACTATCTGATGATAGCACAACAGTAAACAAAGAGAGTAGCATATTTCAACCCTGCAGGCGCTACACAAAACGCAGAAATAAAATATAAATCATGCCTTAACTTAGACGAGCTTCTTTTGTTGGCACTCCAATATGTCCCATAAACATCATAAATGGTCCTTTTGTTCGATTAATTCCGTCCATATATATCCAAAATGTCCATTTATTTGGCGTGTTTGATCCAGAAAAAAACAGCTTCCAATTTGCGCAAAGTCACTACAAAATATCTCAAAAGTTTTGTGTAAACTTTCCCCAAACATTTCAAAATACTTTTGTAATACAACTTTAGGTATTTTTAAACGTTAATAATCGATCAAATTGTTTTCAATCTATCTGTTTTCAATAGAGGACGAGAGGAAACTAAAGCTACTTTTCTAGTCTTGCCCAACTCTCAACAGTGTTACCCTGTTCCTAGATGGCCGTAATTCTTCATTGCACAAAGGAATAACCTCAACCAAATTCCAAAGACTGGTGACATCCAGTGGAAGCGGAAGGAACTGCAAACAAGTGCCTAATAAATATCATTTCCCCATGAGAACTCATTGAACAGACAGTGACCTCAAAAATAAATAATTCTGAGTGGTTAGTCCTCTGGGTTTTACCTGCTACATAAGTTCTGTTATACTCACAGACATGATTCAAACAGTTTTAGAAACTTCAGAGTGTTTTCTGTCCAAATCTACAAATAATATGCATATCTTATATTCTTGGCATGAGTAGCAGTAAGTTGAAATTGGGCACCCTATTTATCCAAAAGTGAAAATGCTGCCCCCTATCCCAAAGAGGTTTTAACAAGTCGGACGCAAAGGATTTACTTCAGACACCCAACAAGGCCCAAATCCCCATCATTCCCAGGAGAAAGCGACTGAGATATCGGGGATGTAGGTCTTGGTGCCTTGTAAGGATCCAACGGCGAGTGAGTAATCTGCCTCTACCATCAGTACTATTAGCCAACGTACAATCATTGGAAACCAAAATAGAAGAGCTACGATCACAAATATCCTACCAACGGGACATTAAAAACTGTAATATCTAATGTTTCACAGAGTTGTGGCTGAACGTCGACTCTGATAACATACAGCTGGCATGTTTTACGCTGCATCGGCAAGATAGAACAGATGCCTCCGGTAAGATATGGGGTGGTGTTTTGTGTATATTTGTAAACAATAGCTGGTGCACAATCTAATAGGAAGTCTTGAAGTTTTTCTCACCTGAGGTAGAGTATTTATGATAAACTGTAGACCACACTATTTACCAAGTGAATTATCAGATATGTTTTTCGTAGCTGTCTATTTACCACCAGAAACCGATGCTGGCACTAAGACCGCACTCAATGAGCTGTATAAGGTCATAAGCAAACAGGAAAACACTCATCCAGAAGCAGCGTGGCCAGGGACTTTAATGCAGGGAAACTTCAACCTGTATTACCTCATTTCTACCAGCATGTCAAATGTGCAACCAGAGGGGAAAAAACTCTAGACCACATTTACTACACACACAAAGCTCTCTCTCACCCTCCATTTGGCAAATCTGACCATAATTATATTATGATTCCCACTTACAAGCAAAAACTAAAGCAGTAAGCACCAGTGACTCGGCCAATAAAGAAATGGTCAGATGACACAGATGCTAAACTACAGGACTGTTTTGTTAGCACAGATAGGAATATGTTCCAAGATTCTTCCGATGGCATTGAGGAGTAGTGACCATACGTACACACACCCACCAGACGCCATGGATTACAGGCAACATCCGCACTGAGCTAAAGGGTAGAGCTGCCGCTTTAAAGGAGCTGGACTCTAACCCGGACGCTTACAAGAAATCCAGTTATGTCCTCCGACGAACCATCAAAAGGGCAAAGCATCAATACAGGATTAAGATTCAATCGTACTACACCGGCTCCGAATGCTCTTCGGATGTGGTAGGGCTTGCAAACTATTACAGACTACAAAGGGAAGCAAAGCGAGCTGCCCTTTGACATGAGCCTACCAGACGAGCTAAATTACTTCTATGCTCACATTCGGGGCAAGTAACACTGAAACATGCATGAGAGCATCAGCTGTTCTGGACGACTGTGTGATCACGCTCTCCGCAGCCAATGTGAGTAAGACCTTTAAACAGGTGAACATTCACAAGGCCGCTGGGACAGACGGATTACCAGGATGTGTACTGTGAGCATGCACTGACCAACTGACAAGTTTCTTCACTGACATTTTCAACCTATGCCTGACTGAGTCTGTAATACCTACATGTTTCAAGCAGACCACCTTAGTCCCTGTGCCTAAGAACACTAAGGTAACCTGCCTAAATGACTTCCGACCCATAGCACTCACGTCTGTAGCTATGAAGTGCTTTGAAAGGCTGGTCATGGATCACATCAACACCATTATCCCAGAAACCCTAGATCCACTCCAATTTGCATACCACAGATGATGCAATCTCTATTGCACTCCACACTGCCCTTTCCTACCTGAACAAAGGAACACCTACATGAGAATGCTATTCATTGACTACAGCTCAGCGTTCAACACCATAGTTCCCTCAAAGCTCATCACTAAGCTAAGGACCATGGGACCAAACACCTCCATCTGCAACTGGATCACGGACTTCCTGACGGGCCGCCCCCAGGTGGTAAGGGTAGGTAACAATACATCTGCCACGCTGATCCCCCACACAGGGTTGTGTGCTTAGTCCCTTCCTGTAATCCTTGTTCACCCACGACCGCGTGGCCATGCACAAATCTAACACCATCACCAAGTTTGCTTACGACACGACGGTGGTAGGCCTGATCACTGCCAACAATGAGTCAGCCTACTGGGAGGAAGTCAGTGACCTGCCAGTGTGGTTCCAGAAAAACGACCTCTCCCTCAACATCAGTAAGCTCAAGGAGCTGATCGTGGACTACAGGAAATGTGGGCCCATCCACGTGGTCTACAGGAAACGTGGTCCCATCCACAGACGGGGCCGCAGTGGAGCAGGTTAAGAGCTTCAAGTTCTTCCAAATCACTAAATACTTAAAAAGGTACAAACACATGCACACAGTCGTGAAGAAGGCACAACAGCGCATCTTCCCCCTCAGGAGGCTGAAAAAGTTTGTCATGGGCCATCAAATCCTCAGCTGTACCTAGGGCTGTGGCGGTCACAACATTTCGTCAGGTGGTGATTGTCAAGCAAATAACCTTCGGTCTCACTGTAATTGACCGTTAATTAACATAAACACATTTGCATCTCCTGCCTTCCACACCTGTAAAAAGTTTAATAAATCCATGTAATATAGCCGACACCTTCACAATAAATCCATTATTTATTTGAGACAGGTCTAAAGAAGCATGAAAATGTAGTCTCTTTAAGAAGAACAGAATAGCATACTCTGAGTTGTCCTTAAGTTAGGTCCTGATCTGGCTATGCCAAATTGCTGTGGGCTACACTAGTTCGTTTAGCAGACAAGATTTGCTTAGAATTCCGTGGCATTATTTTATAGTATGAAGAATATAATTGGACAAACTGAATAAAATAGAAAGGATATTTTCTCCAAACAATTTAAGGGAGTCTGCACATGTGGCTATTCTGTGTTGAGCGGTTAACAAAGAAATAGGTATTCATATACACTTAATTTAGAGTTATTAATGTAACTTTAGTTGTTCTACAAACGTTGGGCTATATATTTTTTATTTTGAATACATTGTATGGCTACATGATGCGACTTGCTTGAAAGGCATGAGCTCTGCTATGTTTTTTGTTGAGTAATTGAGGTAATATGTTCATGTATGTAGAGTTATTAAAGTGACTATGCATAGATAGTTGTTCTACGAACGTTGGGCTATATGTTTTTATTTTTAATACATGATGCGTCTTGCTTGAAAGGCATGAGCTCTGCTATGTTTTTTTTGCGCAGACTGTACACACTACAGCAGTCACTAATTTACCATTTTAAAAGCACTTAATCATGCCTAGAATTTAACGAACGGCATCCCCTTTGTGTGGCCATAATGCATCCTAAATAAATCCATGCCTTTTGCAGCCAGTGGCTGTTGTTTCGCTTCTCTCTGAGTGCTGCGCGCTCTATCACGTGATCTGATCTTTCTCACAGGCTACAAGTGAAGACAGACAAATTGGGGATGAAACTGCGCACGTCCTTATTAAATTCTGAGGTGCATATTGATATTGGAAGAAATTTTCACATTTACTTTTCAACAGCCAACAATATGAGTAGGCCTAAAGAACAGCAAAAGCACTAGCCTATGTCAATCTACTATCCCCATAGTACAATGGTCGACCTATTCTATTCTGTGAGAGAAATACATTTTCCAAACATAGTCTGGGACAGTTGTGGTATGCGATAAATCCCAAATTAAGACAACCACTAGCACCAAAAAAAGTTTCAACGCAATGTGGCTGATGCAACATATCAGAACATTTGCTTAAAATGTTAATAAAGTATTTGACTATTTCTTCACATTATAAGCACAGCAATGCACACATGGCACATATGACAATAAGCTATATATACAAATATTCCATTAGCAGAAAACACCATTATCAAAAGTGACCATAAATGCAATCATGAATGTAATGCTTTTATTATAAAGGTGCATTTTTATGGTGAAAATGATCTTCCCCCAACTTGAAACTCACATGCTGTTTATGTATGCCAGTTAGGCTCTACACCCCTTGTAAAGCACATTAATGTGCTTCATTTTAAGAAGTTATTTGGCCACTTTAGTTGTGAATCAAATGTTATTAAAACATATAGGCCTATGGGCCAGGCTACTTGAGGCGTGCGACTATGATTAGAAAAAGTCACACAAAAAAGGGCTTTGTTTCTTATGTTGGGCATAATTCACAAGTGATAATATATAGTTCACAAGTGATAAGCTAATATTGTCACCCATCAGACTATTCTTGGTTTAATCTTGTCTTTAGATATATTATTTAGTATATGTGTGAAATTTGTTTTCAATTTAGAATGGACCATTATCATGTACCTGTATTGAAACAGGGCCAGTGGGAAAAGAATATGTCATCTATGCACTTAAATAGTGAATGGAGGACGCTTTTCTCCGTGGTTTATTTTCATGCCAGCCAGGTAGGCTATACTCCTGTTGTAAATATAAGCAGGATTTAATATTAGAAAAGTTGAGAAATAAATATAGGTAGGTCTAGCCTATAAAAAGCTGATCCTCCTATTTTTAGGCCATCACTCCCTTTTCTCACGCAATTGCATAGCCTATTGAAATATTGCGCAACATGAACTCATGGCCTCTCATGAAGTGAGTGATTAGATTTTCGAATATATTTGCATTGATGTCAGAGTTATTAGAGGGACAATAAAGTACTACTACTACTAATGACCATGAGCAGCATCAGAGCTTGGAGAAGCCTAATTACCGTGACTAAACGGTCACGTGGAATTTGACTGCCTTCATGACTCATGACCTCCGGTGTGGCAGTAATATGATCACTGCAACAGCCCTAGCTGTACCATTGAGAGCATTTTGCCTGGTATGACAAAAGCACCGCCCTCAATCGCATTACGCTACAGAGAGTGGTGCGGACACCCCAGTACATCACTGGGGCTGAGCTCCCTCGCATCCAGGTCATCCAGTATATCAGGCGGTGTGGTAGGAAGGTCCGGAAAATCGTTCAAGACTCCAATAACCCAAGCCATAGACTGATCTCTCTGCTTAAAGCAGTACCGGTGCATTAAGTCTGGCACCAACAGGCTTTTGAACAGCTTCTATCACCAAGCAATAAGACTGATAAATAGATAACAAAATAGCTACAGAGACTATCTGAGTTAACTTTGTATCCTCATAGACCTTTTAATTTGTATTTTTGTCTCTATGAACGCACAAAGGGCCCTACACACTCACTTACTCCATCATCTACTCACTCACACATACCATGCACATACATTTACACACGCACACCCACTCACATTCAAGCTGCTGTTACTCTGTTCATCTTATATCCTGATGCCTAGTCACCTTACCCCTATACATATCTACCTCCATCATTCCAGTATTCCTACACATTGTAAATATGGTATTGGAACTGGTCCTGTAAATAATATGCTTACTTACTTATTGTGTTCTTCATATTTCTTCTTATTTCTCATGTGTTTTTTTCTAGTATTACATTGTTATTTATTATTGTTATTGATTATTGCATTGTTGGGTTTTGAGTTTGACTGTACTTCTGCATGTGAAATTGAAACTATATAAGTGTAAGTACCATAGTGGTACCATGGTATGAATGAAAGTACCATGGTACATTTTTGTAAGGGATAGGCCTTTCCCTACATTGGAGAGGGATTTTTGACCTGGTTACATGTACATTGAACAACACACCAGCTTTTCTGCATTCTTTTGGTTATTTCTGTATAACAAAAAATCGACAACGAATTTGGCTCTTTTACAATGGGAGTGAATAGTCTGCTACAGTGGAGGCGTCATAATACCCAGAAAACATATCCAATTTTACGTCTGGGATTTTAGATATTTGTCATATAAAGTCTGTGTTTTGTGTAGACTTAAAGGCACTGCATGGTTAATCCGACTTCTGCATTGGCCGTGTAGCATTTGCGGTGATATGGCCTCTGCAGAAGTCAGGGCATTCACACTTATTGCACTTCGTGGAGCAGCGCAGAGCTGTTATGAAGGAAGTTGTCAAGGAAGTGAGTTTGATTTTATACAGGAGCTCCCGCCCTCACCCACCGTCAACCAATCATGTCAATGTGGAGCTTTACGGAGCCCTCCGTATTGTTATTAAATGTGAGAGTTGTAAAGCAATGCAGAACAGAGCTCAATTTGGCCTCTGCCTGCTTCTGGAGGTGCCGCAGTTGTCACACTATCCATACGACGTCTCAGACCACATTTACAGATCAAGCATAAATTGTCTCTTACCCTGTCGTTTTGTTTTGATAACTGTAATTATCTCTCGGACAAGGTATGTTTTATCATTATATTTACCTACATTTTCAACATTTCTGAATGCTAATTAGCAACAGAGAAAACCTCAGCAAGACTACAAATTCCTGCAGTAAGCTCCAGCATGTCATCTCAACTGACACTGTCAGCTGCCATTCACCAGCTCGAGCAGAAACCTTATGTGTCCAATCCATTAACTTCTTGTGTCCCCTTTCTCTGTTTTAGCTAGCCACTGACTACACTTTAGCTAGCTAGTAAGCAGAGCAGTATATCAAACAATTATTTTGTTCTACTTAGCCTAGATAATTGTTTGTACAGTATGTCAACGTTGGTGTCTATTTCAGATCTTATGGCATTTTTCAAGGATGAGCATAAGAGCATTAATATCAAATCAAATCAAATATTATCTGTCATGTGCGCCGAATACAACAGGTGTAGTAGACCTTACAGTGAAATGCTTACTTTCAAGCAGTTAACCAACAATGAGTTTCAAGAAAAAAGTAAGCGATAAGAATAACAAATAATTAAAGAGCAGCAGTAAATAACAATAGCGGGGCTAAATACAGGGGGTACCGGTACAGAGTCAATGTGCGGGGGCACCGGTGTTGAGTAATTGCGGTAATATGTTCATGTATGTAGCGTTATTAAAGTGACTATGCATAGATAACAACAGAGTAGAGCAGCAGCGTAGGGCAATGCAAATAGTTTGGGTAGCCACTTGATTAGCTGTTCAGGAGTCTTATGGCTTGGGGGTAGAAGGTGTTTAGAAGCCTCTTGGACCTAGACTTGGAGCTCCGGGACCGCTTGCCGTGCAGTAGCAGAGGGACCCGTTTATGACTAGGGTGGCTTAGGGCTTTCCTCTGACACTGCCTGGTATAGAGGTCCTGGATGGCAGGACGATTTGCCCCGGTGAAGTACAATGAAAAGGTGAGAAGACCACCAAGTGGTACCGTACATGCATTCACACATTCTTGATTTATGGGATCCTTCTCACTATATGATTAATATCAAGTGATCAAATCCCAAGTGATAAATTAAAAGTTTATGAAAAAACTGTACTTGTCCTCATGTGAAAATGACAGTTTATTAAATATTCTACAGCTGTAATGTCATCAAACTTTGTTTATATAGCACATTTCTTACAACAAATGCATTTCAAGGTGTTCAAAGTCATGCAATGAAAGGCATGTGGCACTTCATTCTTCCTCTTGGCAGGTCTCTATAGGTGACCAGAGGATTTTCTCTACCGCCTGTAAATGCCTCGGTGGAGCTCATAAATGTAGCCGCACAGCCTTTTTTGGTGGTTCACAATATCGTCAGTTTGGATGTGGAATGCGAGTGAAGTAAGCTAGCCATACCCAACCAGGTGCAGTCAGTAGAGGACCTGTACCCGTTTGATGATGACAACCATCTGTCCCGAGAGCCAAATAGGAGGATCTTCAGTGGCTAAAAAACATGTTTCTGGCACAGGTTTAGTGGAATGGCATGTCTCCTTGAAACTGAGCCAGAACAATGGCTACCCACCCTGTCATCCTTGTCTGTACTGGACATTGTTAAAAAACAAGGACACCTGGGGCATGCAAGCATCCTGGCTGTTGGTGGAGCAGCAGGATGCTGTACGGCAGGCAATAGTTGGACAGTGCATAAACCCCAACTGGCACACCATGAGGAGAGGGAGGCTGAGATCCGCCAAGCGCGTTACTCCGTTGCTGCTAAAAAGATCCCTCAGATCACAGTCGTTGGATGGGGAGTTGTCTGTAAAGTGGGGCACAGATAACGAAGAGGAGGGCACCAGACCATCTGTTGAGGCATCAAGGCAAATGGCTACAGGAATGGATGTGCAGGAGTCAGGGCTTTGGGTCGCTGGGTCGCTGGATGGTCTGGTTGGCACCACAGCAGTGATGGAGGTCAAGTGCCCCTATGCTGCAAGGGACCTTACCATTGAAGAGGCAGTGAAGTCAAAGCATTTCTATATCAAGGACGGAGGGTTTTACAGCCTCCGTGATTACCATCCTTTCCGGCACCAAGTCCAAGGTCAGCTCTATATTTTTTTATTTTTTTATTTTACCTTTATTTAACCAGGTAGGCAAGTTGAGAACAAGTTCTCATTTACAATTGCGACCTGGCCAAGATAAAGCAAAGCAGTTCGACAGATAAAACGACACAGAGTTACACATGGAGTAAAAACAAACATACAGTCAATAATGCAGTATAAACAAGTCTATATACAATGTGAGCAAATGAGGTGAGAAGGGAGGTAAAGGCAAAAAAAGGCCATGATGGCAAAGTAAATACAATATAGCAAGTAAAATACTGGAATGGTAGTTTTGCAATGGAAGAATGTGCAAAGTAGAAATAAAAAAATAATGGGGTGCAAAGGAGCAAAATAAATAAATAAATAAAAATTAAATACAGTTGGGAAAGAGGTAGTTGTTTGGGCTAAATTTTAGGTGGGCTATGTACAGGTGCAGTAATCTGTGAGCTGCTCTGACAGTTGGTGCTTAAAGCTAGTGAGGGAGATAAGTGTTTCCAGTTTCAGAGATTTTTGTAGTTCGTTCCAGTCATTGGCAGCAGAGAACTGGAAGGAGAGGCGGCCAAAGAAAGAATTGGTCTTGGGGGTGACTAGAGAGATATACCTGCTGGAGCGTGTGCTACAGGTGGGAGATGCTATGGTGACCAGCGAGCTGAGATAAGGGGGGACTTTACCTAGCAGGGTCTTGTAGATGACATGGAGCCAGTGGGTTTGGCGACGAGTATGAAGCGAGGGCCAGCCAACGAGAGCGTACAGGTCGCAATGGTGGGTAGTATATGGGGCTTTGGTGATAAAACGGATTGCACTGTGATAGACTGCATCCAATTTGTTGAGTAGGGTATTGGAGGCTATTTTGTAAATGACATCGCCAAAGTCGAGGATTGGTAGGATGGTCAGTTTTACAAGGGTATGTTTGGCAGCATGAGTGAAGGATGCTTTGTTGCGAAATAGGAAGCCAATTCTAGATTTAACTTTGGATTGGAGATGTTTGATATGGGTCTGGAAGGAGAGTTTACAGTCTAACCAGACACCTAAGTATTTGTAGTTGTCCACGTATTCTAAGTCAGAGCCGTCCAGAGTAGTGATGTTGGACAGGCGGGTAGGTGCAGGTAGCGATCGGTTGAAGAGCATGCATTTAGTTTTACTTGTATTTAAGAGCAATTGGAGGCCACGGAAGGAGAGTTGTATGGCATTGAAGCTTGCCTGGAGGGTTGTTAACACAGTGTCCAAAGAAGGGCCGGAAGTATACAGAATGGTGTCGTCTGCGTAGAGGTGGATCAGGGACTCACCAGCAGCAAGAGCGACCTCATTGATGTATACAGAGAAGAGAGTCGGTCCAAGAATTGAACCCTGTGGCACCCCCATAGAGACTGCCAGAGGTCCGGACAGCAGACCCTCCGACTTGACACACTGAACTCTATCAGAGAAGTAGTTGGTGAACCAGGCGAGGCAATCATTTGAGAAACCAAGGCTGTCGAGTCTGCCGATGAGGATATGGTGATTGACAGAGTCGAAAGCCTTGGCCAGATCAATGAATACGGCTGCACAGTAATGTTTCTTATCGATGGCGGTTAAGATATCGTTTAGGACCTTGAGCGTGGCTGAGGTGCACCCATGACCAGCTCTGAAACCAGATTGCATAGCAGAGAAGGTATGGTGAGATTCGAAATGGTCGGTAATCTGTTTGTTGACTTGGCTTTCGAAGACCTTAGAAAGGCACGGTAGGATAGATATAGGTCTGTAGCAGTTTGGGTCAAGAGTGTCCCCCCCTTTGAAGAGGGGGATGACCGCAGCTGCTTTCCAATCTTTGGGAATCTCAGACGACACGAAAGAGAGGTTGAACAGGCTAGTAATAGGGGTGGCAACAATTTCGGCAGATAATTTTAGAAAGAAAGGGTCCAGATTGTCTAGCCCGGCTGATTTGTAGGGGTCCAGATTTTGCAGCTCTTTCAGAACATCAGCTGAATGGATTTGGGAGAAGGAGAAATGGGGAAGGCTTGGGCGAGTTGCTGTTGGGGGTGCAGTGCTGTTGTCCGGGGTAGGAGTAGCCAGGTGGAAAGCATGGCCAGCCGTAGAAAAATGCTTATTGAAATTCTCAATTATGGTGGATTTATCAGTGGTGACAGTGTTTCCTATCTTCAGTGCAGTGGGCAGCTGGGAGGAGGTGTTCTTATTCTCCATGGACTTTACAGTGTCCCAGAACTTTTTTGAGTTAGTGTTGCAGGAAGCAAATTTCTGCTTGAAAAAGCTAGCCTTGGCTTTTCTAACTGCCTGTGTATAATGATTTCTAGCTTCCCTGAACAGCTGCATATCACGGGGGCTGTTCGATGCTAATGCAGAACGCCATAGGATGTTTTTGTGTTGGTTAAGGGCAGTCAGGTCTGGGGAGAACCAAGGGCTATATCTGTTCCTGGTTCTAAATTTCTTGAATGGGGCATGTTTATTTAAGATGGTTAGGAAGGCATTTTTAAAAAATATCCAGGCATCCTCTACTGACGGGATGAGATCAATATCCTTCCAGGATACCCCGGCCAGGTCGATTAGAAAGGCCTGCTCGCAGAAGTGTTTCAGGGAGCGTTTTACAGTGATGAGTGGAGGTCGTTTGACCGCTGACCCATTACGGATGCAGGCAATGAGGCAGTGATCGCTGAGATCTTGGTTGAAGACAGCAGAGGTGTATTTAGAGGGGAAGTTGGTTAGGATGATATCTATGAGGGTGCCCGTGTTTAAGGTTTTGGGGAGGTACCTGGTAGGTTCATTGATTATTTGTGTGAGATTGAGGGCATCAAGTTTAGATTGTAGGATGGCTGGGGTGTTAAGCATGTTCCAGTTTAGGTCGCCTAGCAGCACGAACTCTGAAGATAGATGGGGGGCAATCAGTTCACATATGGTGTCCAGAGCACAGCTGGGGGCAGAGGGTGGTCTATAGCAGGCGGCAACGGTGAGAGACTTGTTTTTAGAGAGGTGGATTTTTAAAAGTAGAAGTTCAAATTGTTTGGGTACAGACCTGGATAGTAGGACAGAACTCTGCAGGCTATCTTTGCAGTAGATTGCAACACCGCCCCCTTTGGCAGTTCTATCTTGTCTGAAAATGTTGTAGTTTGGAATTAAAACTTCAGAATTTTTGGTGGTCTTCCTAAGCCAGGATTCAGACACAGCTAGAACATCCGGGTTGGCAGAGTGTGCTAAAGCAGTGAATAGAACAAACTTAGGGAGGAGGCTTCTAATGTTAACATGCATGAAACCAAGGCTATTACGGTTACAGAAGTCGTCAAAAGAGAGCGCCTGGGGAATAGGAGTGGAGCTAGGCACTGCAGGGCCTGGATTCACCTCTACATCGCCAGAGGAACATAGGAGGAGTAGAATAAGGGTACGGCTAAAAGCTATGAGAATTGGTCGTCTAGAACGTCTGGAACATAGAGTAAAAGGAGGTTTCTGGGGGCGATAAAATAGCATCAAGGTATAATGTACAGACAAATGTATGGCAGGATGTGAATACAGTGGAGGTAAACCTAGGTATTGAGTGATGAAGAGAGAGATATTGTCTCTAGAAACATCGTTGAAACCAGGAGATGTCATTGCATGTGTGGGTGGTGGAACTAATAGGTTGGATAAGGTATAGTGAGCAGGACTAGAGGCTCTACAGTGAAATAAGCCAATAAACACTAACCAGAACAGAAATGGACAAGACATATTGACATTAAGGATAGGCATGCTTAGTCGAGTGATCAAAAGGGTCCGGTGAGTGGAGAGGTTGGTTGGTGATTTAGACAGCTAGCCAGGGCATCGGTAGCAAGCTAGCATAGGATGGAGGTCTGTTAGCCACCCCTTACGTTCCGTCAGTAGATTAGTGGGGTTCCGTGTGGTAGAGGGGATTAATCCAAATCACACAACAACAACAAAAATAAAAACAATAGATATAGTTATAGAGGCCCAAGAAGAAAATATAATAATAATAATTTAAAAAATAATTAAAAAAAAAAAATAATAAAAAAATTGTCCGATTGTCTATTCAGATAGCAGCCGGTAAGACAGCTAACGGTTAGCAGGCCGCAGATGGGCGTTCAGGTAACGTCGCGACGGAGGAGCCGGCCGAATAACTCCTTCGGGTAGATAACGTCGGCAGTCCAGTTGTGAAGGCCCGGTGGGGCTCCGCGAAGGCAGTAAAACGGGTCCGGATAGGTGACTGCAGCCCAGGTGTGATTGATGGAACTCAGGAGTGATTGACGGAGCTTGCTAGCTCCGATGGTCACACGGATAGCAGCTAGCTAGCTGTGAGATCCGGGTATGAATGTCCAGGGACATGGAGAGAAAAATTGGTCCGGTATGTTCCGTTCCGAGCCGCGCTGCGCCGTACAGAACTGGCGATAGATTTTCGAGCTAAAGGATAGCTGATGACCACAAAACGATTTGCCAGTAAAGGAGCTAACTAGCTTCTGAACTAGCTTCTGGATTAGCTTCTGGCTAGTTTCAGGCTAGCTTCTTGGAGTTTCTGGCTAGCTTCTTGGAGGATTACAGATCTGAGGTAAATAATACTTTTTTATAAATATACATTGGTGAGGCGGGTTGCAGGAGAGTGTTTTGAAGATGAGTTGATGGAAAATAAAAATAAAATGTATGTGAAAAAGTATCACTGTAAGGGTCACCTGCTTCTTCCTTGTGTGGACCACCAACACAACAAACACCTCCATCACCATCCCCATCAGCGTGATGACCTCTGACAGACTCAAATTTCTCCTTCTGTCAAATTTCTCCTTCTGGAAGCCAATTGTCCAAATATATTCCAGATGGTTCACACACACATGCACGCACGCACACACACACACACACACACACACACACACACACACACACACACACACACACACACACACACACACACACACACACACACACACACACACACACACACGACTCCCAGAATAGGTTATATTACATACAATATTTGCTCAAAGCAGCCAACTAATGTAATGTAGTTAAAGTAAGTTCAAAGACTGATCTGAGTGCATCTTCTCACAAAATTTGTTATAAATGTCCTTGTTTTTGAAAGAAAAGCAATTTTTTTGTCCATTAAAATAACATCAAATTGATCAGAAATACAGTGTAGACATTGTTAATGTTGTAAATGACCTTTGTAGCTGGAAGTGACAGATTTTATATGGAATATTTACGTAGGCGTACAGAGGCCCATTATCAGCATTCATCACTCCTGTGTTCCAATGGCACGTTGTGTTAGCTAATCCAAGTTTATAATTTTAAAAGGCTAATTGATTATTCGAAAACCCTTTTGCAATTATGTTAGCACAGCTGAAAACTGTTGTCCTGATTAAAGAAGCAATAAAACTGGCCTTCTTTAGACTAGTTGAGTATCTGGAGCATCAGCATTTGTAGGTTCGATTACAGGCTCAAAATTGCCATAAACAAATCACTTTCTTCTGAAACTCATCAGTCCATTCTTGTTCTGAGAAATGAAGGTAATGCCATGCGAGAAATTTCCAAGGAACTGAAGATCTAGCCCAACAATGCAAATCATTAATGATTACTTAATCTCAATTATCATTCTGTCACTGCATGACAATGCACATTTGTTATTATGGCTCACAAATGTTATTGTATTTGAAGGAAAAAACAAGACATGTATTTTTGGGAAATGCTCTAAATAGCAAGTTGTTCAGGGCCCGGTTTTCCAAAAGCATCTTAATAAGGCTAACTTAATCTGTAACGGTTTTCTAGGTGTGTAGGAGAGTCGGACCAAAATGCAGCGTGTATATTTCGATCCATGTTTAATAAACAAACGTAAAACACGAATCAATTATAAACACTACAAAACAAAGAACGTAATGAACGTAACGAAAACCGAAACAGCCTATACTTGTGTAAACTAACACAGAGACAGGAACAAGGACACTAAGGACAATCACCCACAAAACCCAACACAAAACAGGCTACCTAAATATGGTTCCCAATCAGAGACAATGACTAACACCTGCCTCTGATTGAGAACCATATCAGGCCAAACATAGAAATAGACAAACCAGACACACAACATAGAATGCCCACCCAGCTCACGTCCTGACCAACACTAAAACAAGGAAAACACATACGAACGATGGTCAGACCGTGACAGAACCCCCCCCCCCCAAGGTGCAGACTCCGAACGCACAACCTGAACCTATAGGGGAGGGTCTGGGTGGGCATCTGTCCGCGGTGGCGGCTCTGGCGCTGGACGTGGACCCCACTCCATAATTGTCTTAGTCCACCTCCTTAGCGTCCGTTGAGTGGCGACCCTCGCCGCTAACCTTGGCCTAGGAAACCTAACAACGGACCCCACTGGACTGAGGGGCAGCTCCGGGGTAGCTGGGGTAGCTCGGGACTGAGGGGTAGCTCGGGACTGAGAGGTAGCTCAGGACTGAGGGGAAGCTCGGGACTGAGAGGAAGCTCGGGACTGAGGGGAAGCTCGGGGACTGAGGGGAAGCTCGGGACTGAGGGGAAGCTCAGGAGTGAGAGGAAGCTCAGGAGTGAGAGGAAGCTCAGGAGTGAGAGGAAGCTCAGCAGTGAGAGGAAACTCCGGCAGGTTGATGGATCTAGCAGATCCTGGCTGGCTGGTGGTTCCGGCAGATCCTGGCTGACTGGCGCATCTCGGCAGACTGGCGGATCCCGGCTGACTGGCGGGTCCTGGCTGACTGGCAGTTCTGGCAGATCCTGGCTGACTGGCGGATCCTGGCAGACTGGTGGATCCTGGCTGACTGGTGGATCTAACTGATCCTGGCAGACTGGCGGCACTTGCGGCGCTGGACAGACTGCCGGCACTGGAGGCGCTGGGCAGACTGGCAGCACTGGCGGCGCTGGGCAGACTGACGGCACTGGCGGTGCTGGGCAGACTGACGGCACTGGCGGCGCTGGGCAGACTGACGGCACTGGCGGCGCTGGGCAGACAGACGGCACTGGCTGCGCTGGGCAGACTAGCGGCGCTGGGCAGACTAGCGGCACTGGGCAGACTGGCGGCGCTGGGCAGACTGGCGGCACTGACGGCACTGGGCAGACTGGCGGCACTGGCGGCGCTGGGCAGACTGGCGGCACTGGCGGCGCTGGGCAGACTGGCGGCCCTGGAAGAGTCTGGTTGACTGGCGGATCTGGAAGAGTCTGGTTGACTGGCAGATCTGGAAGAGTCCGGTTGACTGGCGGATCTGGAAGAGTCCGGTTGACTGGCGGATCTGGAAGAGTCCGGCTGACTGGCGGATCTGGAAGAGTCCGGCTGACTGGCGGATCTGGAAGAGTCCGGCTGACTTGCGGATCTGGAAGAGTCCGGCTGACTTGCGGATCTGGAAGAGTCCGGCTGACTTGCGGATCTGGAAGAGTCCGGCTGACTGGCGGATCTGGAAGAGTCCGGCTGACTGGCGGATCTGGAAGAGTCCGGCTGACTGGCAGATCTGGAAGAGTCTGGTTGACTAGCAGATCTGGAAGAGTCTGGCTGACTGGCGGATCCTGGCAGACTGACGGATCTGGCTGCTCCATGCTGACTGGCGGCTCTGGCTGCTCCATGCTGACTGGCGGCTCTGGCTGCTCCATATAGGCTGACAGCTCTGACGGCTTCTTACAGACCTGGCAGCTCTGGCGGCTCCGTGCAGACTGGCAGCTCCTTGCAGACTGGTAGCTCCTTACAGACTGACAGCTCCTTGCAGACTGGCAGCTCCGTGCAGACTGGCAGCTCCTTGCAGACTGGCAGCTCCTTGCAGACTGGCAGCTCCATGCAGACTGACAGCTCTGGCTGCTTCATGCAGACTGACAGCTCTGGCTGATCCATGCAGACTGGCAGCTCTGGCTGCTTCATGCAGACTGGCAGCTCTGGCTGCTTCATGCAGACTGACAGCTCTGGCTGCTCCATGCAGGCTGGCAGCTCTGGCTGCTTCATGCAGATTGACAGCTCTGGCTGCTTCATGCAGATTGACATCTCTGGCTGCTCCATGTAGGCTGGCAGCTCTGGCTGCTCCATGCAGGCTAGCAGCTCTGGCAGCGCTGAACAGGCAGGAGACTCCAGCAGCGCTGTAGAGGAGGAAGGCTCTGGCAGCGCTGAACAGGCGGGAGACTCCGGCTGCGCTGGAGATGAGGAAAGCTCTGACAGCGCTAGATAGGCGGGAGACTCCGGCAGCGCTGGAGAGGCGAGGCACACTCTAGGCCTGGTGCCTGGTGCTGGCACTGGTGGTACTGGACCGAGAACACGCACAGGAAGCCTGGTGCGGGGAGCTGCCACCGGAGGGCTGGTGAGTGAAGGTGGTACTGGATAGACCGGACCGTGCAGGCGCACTGGAGCTCTTGAGCACCGAGCCTGCCCAACCTTACCTGGCTCGATGCCCACTCTAGCCCGGCCGATACAGGAGCTGGAATATACCGCACCGGGCTATGCACCCGCACGGTGCCTGCCCGGTCTCTCTAGCCCCCCGGTAAGCACAGGGAGTTTGCGCAGGTCTCCTACCTGGCGTAGCCCTACTCCCTGTGAGCCCCCCCCCCCAAGACATTTTTGGGGCTGACTCTCGGGCTTCCTTGCCAACCGTGTTCCCTCATATCGCCGGCTCCTCTCTCCGGCTGCCTCTGCTCTCCTCGCTGCCTCAACCTGTTCCCATGGAAGGCGATCCCTTCCCGCCAGGATCTCCTCCCATGTGTAGCAACCCTTGCCATCCAATATATCGTCCAATGTCCAATCCTCATTGCGCCACTGTTGCTGCCTTTGTTGCTTCTCCTGTGGCTCCTGCCTGTTGACACGCTGCTTGGTCCTGTTGTGGTGGGTGATTCTGTAACGGTTTTCTATGTGTGTAGGAGAGTCGGACCAAAATACAGCGCGTAGATTTCGATCCATGTTTAATAAACAAACATAAAACACTGAATGAACGTAACGAAAACCGAAACAGCCTACGGTTTTCTATGTGTGTAGGAGAGTCGGACCAAAATGCAGCGCGTAGATTTCGATCCATGTTTAATAAACAAACATAAAACCCGAATCAATTATAAACACTACAAAACAAAGAGCGTAATGAACGTAACGAAAACCGAAACAACCTTACAATGACTAACACCTGCCTCTGATTGAGAACCATATCAGGCCAAACATAGAATGCCCACCCAGCTCACGTCCTGACCAACACTAAAACAAGGAAAACACTTACGAACGATGGTCAGACCGTGACATAATCATTAGAACTATAAGATCCTATGGTTCTAACATGAATTTAGCCTTACAATGCTTTTGGGAAACTAGGCCCAGTTGCGTTTATTTTCAAACCAATAAGCCTACATGAAACCAAAGTTGCACTATCGTACTGTCAAATTAATGAAAATAACAATTAGGCCTACAGCTATCACAACCTACATTTTAATAGTCACCAAAAAGGAGGGCTCCCAATGCCTGGTTCAATTAATGCATGGCTATCAGATTACAAGGCTTACAAGGCCGAGTTCAAATGTCAACATCAAATTCAAAGCAATTGGTGCACTGCCTAAACGACTGACTGGCAAAGCAAATGACACTGTCTCTGCCCTCTTCTTTCTAAAAGTGACAAAAAAGGTGCACAGACTGGCAGCTGCTCTCTGAGCGATGCTCCACATAGTCCTAAAGCCAGACATTGTATACACTAAACAGACATTGCAGTTTAATCTGGATTGGAATGATTTTAGAGTACCCTTTTGTTTTTTGTTGCTTACACTAAATTGTTGGTCTTGAGCTTGGGTATAGCGACTGCCATCCTGGCACTGTTGTGGCCCTAGGTGGCTCCCCTACCATAATTGACTGTCCAGCCAAAAGGCCCTAGAGCCAGACCCTGCCAAAGCCAACACTGGGCTCTCTCCCCCAGGCCTGTCCCCTGCCTGCCTGCCACTCAGAGCCCCAGACTTTCTGGCTCCCAGCCTGGACACAACCCAACTCCATGGGTTGTTAAGGAGGGAAGTAGACTGATTACAGCCAAAATACCTGTATGTCATCATTGCCTTCAGTCAGAGTTCCTTTCACTTACAATAACCACGAAAAAGAGATATAAAACAAATATCTGAAAATCATATTATATCAAGTGACAAGCCTCTTATTTCTGGAGTGCGGCTCCTTTTCTTTTCTCTCCTCACCTTCTAACCGGGCCCCATTTCTGCAGTCTCTTCAGCTTGGTATGAAGCTCAGAGTAGCTTATCTAAACTGTCAATCAGAAGTCAGCAGCATCAAAACCTGTTCTGTTCTCTATAAGTGTAACATGGGGAGGTGGGGGGGCTGCTAGCATTTGGCACAATTGTTCAGGTAATTACAGATTTGAAGGTGAATGTGAATTACATAATGTTCCCTCAAACAACGCAATCCAACGAAGCCTGAGGCGAACACAACAGAAGAGAGGGCTTTGTGTGTAGGGTGGATAGGCTGATGTGGCTGATGGAGAGATAGAGAAGTAATGGGAAGGGGAGGTTGAGTGAAGGATAAAGAAAAGGGAGCAAGAGAATGAATAGGAGGTAGAGAGAAAAATAATAAGAGGTAGAGTAGAAAAAGAAAGTGTGAGTGAAAGGAAGAAGATTGAATTTCATCTTCGCAGAGACGGGAACACTGCCTTCACCAAAACAAAAGGATAAAACTATGACCTGCCGCTGGTCTCTGTCTCAGCCTGGCTGACGGATGGAGTGTGCTCTCCCTCTCTCTTCCTCTCTCTCTCCATCTCTCTGTGTCAGTGTCCAATATCAACTTCTAAAACAATTATTGAAGTGCCAAAGGGAGTGTAGAGCCAGCGACAGCCAACAGACCAGGGAAGAGTATCTGTTCAGCTAACAATTCTAGGGACAGAGAACAGTTTTGTAATATTACCTGTAATGTTCCCATTCGTGTCCAGTGTTCCATTAGTTAGGGGAACATTCTATCTATGATAACAAAAACCTTACGAGAACCTTTTTTAGCTTGTTTTGGTGTTAAAGTTAGGAGAACATTCCCTTAATGTCAAACAGAACTTATCCAGAACGTGCTTACAATGTTCTACGGGACGTTGCAAGAACATTAATGTGTCCAGTTTTCAGGGGGTTAGGAGAATGTTCCATCAACATCCGGCCAAACAAACAGAGAACACGGTTGCCATGTTCTCAGAATACAAGATATTCGTGTTCAAGACACATTTCATGGGAACGTTCCAAGAACATTTCTGAGCATCAGTTGTTAGGACGTCGTCTGATGGTCCCCAACGAAATGTTCTCCCAAAAATACATCACACCTTGTTACTGTTGCCAAGCCCACCAAGGGCCTGATTGCTTACAGCTCTTTTAGTCTGTTGGCAAAGTTACAAATAGTCACATAGTCCTTTCAGCTTACACATTTGACATGCATGATTACAATATGCATGTTCATTTATGCAATAATTATTATTCAACATGTCCTCAACACTGATTTGAACTCAAAATCTACTACCACCACATTCTTAGTAATATATGTTAATGTTGTTATTTGGCAACTGTCACACCCTGATCTGTTTAACTTGTCTTGTGATTGTCTCCAAACCCCACCAGTTGTCTCCCATTACCTTATGTGTATTTATATCTGCGTTTTCTGTTTGTCTGTTGCCAGTTCGTCTTGCCCCGTCAAGTGTTCCCATGTTTCCTGTGCTCTAGTTTTAGCTTTTTCTAGTCATCCCAGTTCTGACCTTTCTGCCTGTCCTGACCCTGATCCTGCCTGCCGTCCTGTACCTGCCTGACTCTGATTTGGATTACTACTCTTTGCCTGCCTTGACTTATCTGGGTCTTAGCCTGAGACGTGATAGTATGAACTAGCCATGACTGACCCAGCAGGCTTGGACCAGCTCCGCAACGCTGTCTACTCCCAATGAGTCACCATTGGAAGACATGAGGAGTTACTGCAAAGCCTTATGGAGCGACTCCATACCCTGGCAGAATGCCATGACCATGGGTTGAATACGTTGCTGGAGCAATTCCACGGATTACCAACTAGGCAGCAAGCCACAACAGTAATCCCCAGACTCTCAGCAACCCCGCCACCACCGTCGCTTCTTCCCAGCCTACCCTGGTGTACCAAGAACCCCGCTTCTCTCCTCCGGAGTGCTACACTGGAGATTCTGTAACCTGCCGGGCATTTATCTCCCAGAGCTCCCTCATCTTCGAGCTGCAGCCTTCTTTGTTCCCCTCGAACCGCTCAAAGATAGCATACTTGATAACGCTGATGTCCAGGAGGGCCCTGGGCTACGGCGGTGTGGGAGCAACAATCCACCATTTGCCTCAGTCTGGAGGAGTTTGTGGCGGAGGTATGAAAAGTGTTCGATTCTCCATTGTCAGGGAGAGAGGCTGCTCGTAAGCTGCTCCAACTACGTTGAAGAATTCGGTGTCACCCGAGTTCCCTCTGAGATCACAGAGGGCTGTTGACTCGCCTCCTCTGGAGCCCGTGCAACTGGGCAGGGCTAGATTGTCTCCTGCTGAGTGCTTATGCAGACTGAACACCAACAGCTTTTTGTATTGTGGAGCTACAGGACAATTCTTATCTAGCTGCCCATTAAAAGACCAGGCTCATCAGTAGGAATGAGTACACTGGTGAACTGTACGGGGAATTTCCAATTTCTCACTAACCCCCTCTATGCTACCCTGTTGTGGGGAGACCAGTCCATTGACTCTGGGGCTGACGAGAGCTTTATGGACACTACCCTGGTGTCAGAGCTGGGTATCTCCACTCAACCCCTTTCCATCCCGATGGACGCCAGAGCGCAGGATGGGCGCTCTATTGGCAGAGTCACCCACAATACGGTTCCTATCAACCTGCAAGTGTCAGGCAACCACAGTGAGGCTATGCAGTTTCTGCTCCTGGAGTCTCGTCGTGTACCTGTAGTTTTGGGGTTTTCATGGCCCCAGAGGCACAACCCCCTAATCGACTGGGTTGGAGTCTGTTTTGCCATGCACATTATCTGAAGTCGGCCGTACCTGGAAGAGAGCCTGGTCTTCTCAAGACCACCAAAAAGGTATCCACAACAGGCGGACCACCACCAGACCCCTGCTCCCCGCTACCGTCTTGGGCAGATGGCTTTCCACTCGGGATCTGACCCTCCGTGTGGAGTCCTGCAAACTTTCCCCCTGTTTAATCGGCCATTTCCCCATCTCTAAGGTCCTTAGCCCCTTTGCTGTTCTCCTTCGTGTGGCCATGCACCCTCTGTATACATCCCACTTTCCATGTATCTAGAATTAAACCCCTGTCTCACAGCCCTTTGTCTCCTGTCTCTGATTAGGAATCACATCAGCTGTAGTCATTGTATTTTGATCTGTAATTGTATACATTCATTGTCTTGCAACGTTCTCTTGAAACGTTTCTAGAACATCAATATATTATGTTCTGAGAACATGTCAACCATGTTCTGTGAATGTGGTGTGAGTTTGAAGAACTATTCTCCTAACCCACTGAAAATTGGGCACAAATGTTTTTGCAACGTTCCCATTGAACATTTCTAGAGCATTATTACCTTAAGTTCTGAGAACATGATAACCACGTTCTGGGTAAGTTCAATTTGACATTAAGCGAATGGTCTCTTGGAAACATTCCTACAACGTTAATTTATGACCTAATGAGACTCTTAAGGGAACATTCTCTAAAGTTGTCGGAACGTTTGTTGTTAGCTTTGTGTCACAGAGAGCGAGAGGGAAGAGAGAAAAGAGGGGAAAAGGATAGGAGGAGGGAGAACGAAATAATCATCATCAAAATTTAGATTTAATGAAAGTTAAGCCTCATTGATTAGGCTGACAGTGCACATATGAGTGTGTGTATGTGTTTGTGTTTAATTAAGCTGTATGTCAGGCATCTTTGGATGAAAACAAAACTATTCAGGGCAAAAGCAGATTATGAGATTAAGTGATGCAACCAGGAAATATAAGTAAATAATAATACTGCATGTAAATTAATGTACTAGCAAAATGGGTTGGAAATCATTCCTCTTCAGCTTGCTAAAAGAAATGTGTGTGGATTTGCATCCCTTCAGTGTGTGTGCCTGTGTGAGTGAGTGAGATGATGATTTTGTAATGGCATCTCTGAGAGGTGGGAAATGAATCTCTTAATCAGTGCACGGCCTGTTAGCTTAGCAATGGCCTCTAGGTGGGGAATTACCTGCAGAGCATCTCTGCCTCCGATTACTTTTCCCTTTTCTTTTAATCTACTGTAGCTGAGCATTGACTGAACGGCCCTGCCTAAGACTAGATGGCCAGGCAGTGGCCAAACCAATCTGGGATAATACAGTAAACTCTCCCACGCTATTATTTTACTAAGACCTCCAAACAATGTTAGAGCAACACTGAACTGCTTATAACATCAACATAATCATAAAAGTATCCCAGTAAGCAAAATTACGCTGAAAATATATATTTTAGACGTCTTTTCCAGACATTGACATCACGTGCATTTCTGGTGCTGAATGAAAGGTTAGAAGACATCCTTTCCGGACATCAAAAATCCATCTTATAATGACGTTTGAAAGATGTCTTATATACGGAAGTCAAAAATACATATATTCTGGACAGTGAAATCAGTTGCGTTTTAGGTGCTGAGAGAAAAATAAGTATTTCTGGACATCGAAAATATTTTTTTTCTTGTACGTTGAAAATCTGTTTTTATCGGAAATATGTCATTTACAGACATTGAAAATACGTATTTTTTGGTCATTGATTCTATGGCCAAATTTCAACTGCTTTACAATCTCAATTAAGTAACCATGATATCAATAAGAAAGAGGAGCCAACTGGAGATTGCAACAAAATAGACCCGCGCTCCCGCGCTTAATGATGAGTTTGGAGGGCACTATGGTGAATACTGAGCTGTAGTCGATGAAAAGCATTCTTACGTAGGTATTCCTCTTGTCCAGATGGGTTAGGGCAGTGTGCAGTGTGATTGCAATTGTGATTGCGTCGTCTGTGGACCTATTGGGGCGGTAAGCAAATTGAAGTGGGTCTAGGGTGTCAAGTAGAGTGGAGGTGATATGATCCTTGACTCGTCTCTCAAAGCAGAGATGATGAAGGAAGTGAGTGCTACGGGGCAATAGTCGTTTAGCTCAGTTACCTTAGCTTTCTTGGTGGCCCTCTTGAAGCATGTGGGAACAGCAGACTGGGATAGGGATTCATTGAATATGTCCGTAAACACACCAGCCAGCTGGTCTGCGCATGCTCTGAGTACGCGGCTAGGGATGCTATCTGGGCCGGCAGCCTTGCGAATGTTAACACGTTTAAATGTTTCACTCACGTTGGCTGCGGTGAGGGAGAGCCCGCATGTTTTGGTAGAGGGCCGTGTTGGTGGCACTGTATAGTCCTCAAAGCAAGCAAAGATGTTGTTTAGTTTGTCTGGGAGCTTGATATCGGGGTCCGCGACGGGGCTGGTTTTCTTTTTGTAGTACGTGATTGACTGTAGACCCTGCCACATACCACTTGTGTCTGAGCCATTGAATTGTGACTCTACTTTGTCTCTATACTGATGCTTGGCTTGTTTTATTGCCTTGCGGAGGGAATAGCTACACTGTTTGTATTCGGTCATGTTTCCGGTCGCCTTGCTCTGATTAAAAGCAGTGGTTCGCACTTTCAGTTTTGCTCAAATGCTGCCATTAATCACGGTTTCTGGTAGGGGAAGGTTTTAATAGTCGCCGTGGGTACAACATCACCGATGCAGTTGCTAATAAAGTCGCTCACCGAATCAGCGTATACATCAATGTTGTTGTTCGACGCTATCCGGAACATATCATAGTCCATGTGATCTAAGCAATATTGAAGCGTGGAATCAGATTGGTTGGACCAGCGTTGAACAGACCTGAGCACGGGCGTTTCCTGTTTTAGTTTCTGTCTATAGGCTGTGATCAACAAAATGGAGTCGTGGTCAGATTTGCCGAAAGGATGGTGAGGGAGGGCTTTGTATGCGTCACGGAATTATAACAGCCCGTGTCGCGCATTTGATATGCTGATGTAATTTAGGGAGCCTTGTTTTCAGATTAGCCTTGTTAAAATCCCCAGCTACATACAATAAATGCAGCCTCAGGATATGTGGTTTCCAGTTTACATAGAGTCCAATGAAGTTCTTTCAGGGCCGTCGAGGTGTCTGCTTGGTTGAGGATATTCACGACTGTGATGATAATCGAAGATAATTCTCTTGGTAGATAATGCGGTCGGCATTTGATTGTAAGGAATTCTAGGTCAGGTGAACAAAAGGACTTGAGTTCCCGTATATTGTTGTGATTACACCATGACTCGTTAATCATAAGGCATATATCCCCGCCCTCCTTCTTACCAGAGAGATGTTGGTTTCTGTCGGTGCGATGCGTGAAGAAACCAGGTGGCTGTACCAAGTCTGATAACGTATCCCGAAAGAGCCATGTTTCAGTGAAACAGAGAATGTTACAATCTCTGATGTTTCTCTGGAAGGCAACCCTTGCTCGGATTTCGTCTACCTTGTTGTCAAGAGACTGGACATTGGCGAGTAGTATACTCGGGAGCGGTGGGCGTTGTGACCGTCTACGGAGCCTGACCAGAAGACCGCTCCGTCTGCCCATTCTGTGGCGCCGTTGTTTTGGGTCGCCTGCTGGGATCCGATCCATTGTCCTGGGTGGTGAACCCAGAGGATCATATTAGAAGATTCATTACACTGTTTCAAATGGATGGAAGTAACACATGCATGCAAATACATGCACATACATGCAAACCGAGCACAGCAGACTTGGTGTGTGCATGTATGTATGTGTGTGTGCATTTGTATTTGTGTGTACTATACGTGGAAATAGTTAGGAGCACTCAACACCCAACATATGGCAGCAGGTGTATGGGGGTGTTTGAGTGGGTGTGTGTACTGTGCGTGTGCATGCGTGTGTGTGCGTGTGAGAGAGAGGGAGAGAGAGTGAGCAGATTGCAGAGAGTGCATAGTGCGGAGAGAGAAAGAAGCAGAGGGAGAGAGAGATGAAAGATGAGGAGTTTAGAGGCACCCAACACTTTGCACAGCAGATGCAACATTCTGTCTGGCACAATGATCTGTGGGGCTGCTCTATTTATATCTCCCTCTCTGTCACACCACTGCCAGTAGGTAAGTTGCTGGCGTTCGCTACAGGAGAGAGAGAGCTGGAAAGAACGAGAGCAAGAGAGATGGATAAAGAGTGAGTGAGAGAGAGAGAGAGAGAAGGAAGGATGGGGGGGAAGGAAGGACAGGGGGAGGAAGGACAGGTTAGGTTCATCAGTAAGCAGAGAGTGTTGATATTCAAATTCAGGAAGATGTGAGATTGTGGGGTTGGCTCACAAACTAAATCATAACAGTTTGGTTCAGAAACACAAGGTTAACTAAAGCTAAGATCACAAATAGGGTGGGGGTGGGGGGTGACAAACAAAACCAGGGAAGCTTGGAGGGGTCCCAAGCTGGGAAAGGGTTCTCAGTCCATCTCAAACACAGCAAATACCTGCCTTGTCTCAGGGCTGGCAGGCCAGACAGCGCCCTTTGAGAGATAGAAGATTGACTGTGAGACAAGAGAGGAGTGACTGACTGTGAGAGTGGGGAGTGAACAAGCAGAGTTGGAACATAAAGGGAGGGGTGAGCTGTGCCTTTTGGAGCCCCATATAGTAAGAATAACAGCCATCTTCCATTAGCTTAAACAACTACAAGAGCTGGGAATAAAAGAAGGAAATTAAAGTCTAAATGGGTGTTGATAATGAGTTGGGGAGAGAAAAGCAGATAGGGGGGGAGAGAGAGAGAGAGAGAGAGAGAGAGAGAGAATGTAGGAGATAATATTTTAAGACTCCCACCACCAGATACTATAGGGATAAGTACGTAATAGAAAGCGGCAAGGCAGCAAGAAAGCATGGCGCCTTGACTTGGACTACTCTTCTTCTTATGTGGGTGGAACAAAAGCCTTATTACAAAAGCTCTTTGATTTAACAAGCTGTGCAGTGTGGAAAAAAAGTATTGTGGGAATTTTCTCCCTTTTCCATCTCACTCTCTCTTTCTAGCTCTCTCTCCTCTCTCCTCTTTCTGTCATTCATCTCTGAAGCTGTGTCACAGTCTTAAAAGTCGGGCAACCGCTGCATGTTAAACACTTTCTGTTTGTAATCAATCAGCAAAAATGTTACAAGAGCAGAACAGGGTTCATTACACCAGAGGCTCAGAGGAATGACACCAGTCTGCACATCCATCAACTTCACACACCACAGGGCACTGCAATATAACACTCCCTACTCACCAGCAAGGGCACATGGGCGTGGGTGTCCTATAGCGTGGCAGGAAAAGTCATTCAAAACAAATGAAAATACCATTGGAGAAGGCGATTGTCTAAGAGCAGGTTGAATACCTTATGCAGGTGGAATATAAGAAACTGGAAATGCAATCGGTGAAATGTCACCTCTTCTGTCAATTTAAATCGCTAAGTTCACATTTGAGAGAACTGCTAAACCCTGCCACCATGATTCTTTTGAGTACAAACCAATTTCAGTCTGAAATGTTTTCCCCGCGACATAGTGCTGCACCTTGTCCGTGCTTGACCTTACCGTGGTGAAACGTGTTGAGACCGGGGAGAAGAATAAGATGTTTGTGAACACTCCAGCTGTCAGACACACAGAAAGAGAGAGAAAAAGAGATGAACAGAGAGAAACAGAGAGAGAGCGAAAGAGAGAAAAAAAACTTGACCCCTATCACCTTCCCTCCCTTCTTTACCCATCCTCCCCTCCTCCCCCTCCCCCTTCTCCCTAGTCTCTCTAGACATCTGCATTGCCTCCCACAATTTTTAAATGATCCGGCTTAAAGGTCTAGTTTTGGAGACCCCTATCACCTTTCCTCCTTCACCCCCCCTCTTCTCTCTACACCCCTCACCCCACAGTGAATCATAAATCCATCTCCTCATTTGTCAAGATGCCTTTGCCTCTGAAGTTCAGGAATGTCTTTCCTGGATCTGAGACTCTGTGAGTTATGGGAACACCTGGAAGGGGGGAGAGAAATTGAGAAGAGGGAGAGAGGGAGGATGAGGGAGGGTTAAGATCTACCCCCTCATCCTAACACCTAAATATGGCAGTTTGTTGACAGGGAAGGAGCCTGATGGATTGATTGTGCTAGTCATCTGTATCTAGTTTGGGTGATGAGCATTTGAACACTAGAATGAGCATGGAAATAGGGCCCTGTCCGGCGGTAACATCAGAGACAGAGGGAGGAGAGGTTGATTGACGGGAAGGGCGTATTTTAGGGGAGTGGAGGTTATAAAAACAGAACATGGGTGAGGTCGTGCCCTGTCCTGGCTCTGTCGTTCCTGCATTCCTCAAGTCTGCACGCTCTAAAGTCATCCAGCCCACAGCAGCTTGCCAGGCTCAGTACACACCAGGCAGATGTGTTTGTGTTCGTGTGTGAGACCAAGAGAGAGTGAAAGAGAGAGAATGACAATTACTGACAGAGGAAAAGAGATAGGTGTGTGCTATAGCAAATGCTTGTGTCTGTGCTTAGCTGTGCATTGTAGGATAGTGCCTGTGTACACTACACAACCTAAAGTATGTGGACACCAGCTTGTTGAACAACTCATTTCAAAATCATGGGCATTAATATGGAGTTGATCCCTCTTTCGCTGCCATAACAGCCTCCACTCTTCTGGGAAGGCTTTCCACCAGATGTTGGACCATTGTTGCAGGGACTTGCTTCCATTCAGGCACAGGAGCATTAGTGAGCTTGTGCACTGATGTTGGGCTTTTAGGCCTGACTCGCAGTCTGCGTTCCAATTCATCCCAAAGGTGTTCGATGGGGTTGGGGTCAAGGCTTTGTGCATGCCAGTTAAGTTCTTCCACACCGATCTTGACAAACCATTTCTGTACGGACCTTGCTTTGTGCATGGGGGATTTGTCATGCTGAAACAGTAAAGGGCCTTCCAAAACTGTTGCAATGAAGTTGGAACCTGTCACGTTCTGACCTTTATTTCCTTTGTTTTGTCTTTATTTAGTATGGCCAGGGGTGAGTTGGGGTGGGCAGTCTATGTGTTTTTTTCTAGGTTTTTCTATTTCTATGTTTGGCCTGATATGGTTCTCAATCAGAGGCAGCTGTTTATCGTTGTCCCTGATTGAGAACCATATTTAGGTAGCCTGGGTTTCACTGTTGGTTGGTGGGTGTTTGTTTCCGTGTCAATGTTTGTCACCACACAGGACTGTTTCGGTTTGGTTTTCGTTCATGTTCACATTTATTGTTTTGTATTTGTTAGTGTTCAGTTTATGTTTTATAATAAACGATATGGACACTTACCACGATGCGTTTTGGTCCGATCCCTGCTACAGGGATCTGGAACTAAGGGGCTAAGGGACCATGCCAGAACTCTGTAAAACAGTCCCAGACTATTATTCCTCCTCCACCAAACATTACAGTTGGAACTATGCATTCAGGCAGGTAGCGTTCTCCTGGCATCAGTTAAACCTAGAATCATCCGTCAGACTGCCAAATGGGGAAGTGTGAGTCATTACTCCAGAGAACATGTTTCCACTGCTCCAGAGTCCAATGGCTGCGAGCTTTACACCACTCCAGCTGATGCTTGGCTTTGCGAATGGTGATCTTAGGCTTGTGTGCGGCTGCTCTGCAATTGAAACCTATTTCATGATGCTCCCGACGACCAGTTTGTGTGCTGACGTTGCTTCCAGAGGCAGTTTGGAACTCGGTAGTGAGTGTTGTAACTGAGGACTGACGGTTTTTACACTCTATGTGCTTCTCCATGTTGAAAGTCACTGAGCTCTTCAGTAAGGCTATTCTACTGCCAGTATTTGTCTATTGAGACTGCATGGATGTGGGCTCAATTTTATGCACCTGTCAGCAACGGGTGTATCTGAAATAGCAGAATCCACTCATTTGAAGAGGTGTCCACATACTTTTGTATAGTGTGTATGTGTGCTATACCGTATCACACTGAATGGTGCCGGAGGGAATGGCGCCCGTTTTAAAGGCTGCTGACCAATTGTGCTATTTTGTGTATTTTACACCGATCTTAACTTTCATTGTACATGTTTCCGCTATCGTTTCATATGACCAAAAATATATTCTTTCTGGATATCAGAACAGGTATCACTAACCTTGTTTTGGACTAGGATTTCTACTTCAATGAGTCAGAGGCGAAGGACATATTGATTAATAAACAGGATTTTCTCGAATGGAGTTCGTCCAATCTATGGACATTAAGAACTGTGATATACTGCTTCTCGGAGTCATAGCTGAACAATTACATGGATCATATACTGTACACCTAGCTGGTTTTTCTATGCATTGGTCGAACAGAACAGAACAGCAGAGTCCGGTAAGATTGTGGGGGAGGGGGTGTTGTGTCTCTTTTATTAACAACAGCTGGTGCACTCCAATATTAAGGACGTCTCGAGGTTCTGCTCGCTTTGAGTTAAAATACCTCATGAAAGCTGTAGAGCATTTTTCTTAGCTGTCTATTTACCACCACAACCAATGCTGGCACTAAGACGAATTACAAAGGGAAACCCATCCAAGAACTGCCCAGTGACACAAGCCTACCAGACGAACTAAATGCCTTCTATGCTCACTTCGAAGCAAGCAACACTGAACCATGCGTGAGAGCAAAAGCTGTTCCAGATGACGGTATTGTCACACTCTTCGTAGACCTTTAAACAAGATAACATTAACAAGGCCGCAGGCCCAGACTGATTACCAGGACGCATACTCAGAGAATGTGCTGACCAGCTAGCAAGGGTCTTCACTGATATTTTCAACCTCTCCCTGACCCAGTCTGTAATACTTAGATATTTCAAGCAGTCCACCATAGTCCCTGTGCCCAAGAATGCCAAGTTAACCTGCCTAAATGACTATTGCCCCGTAGCACTCACATCTGTAGCCATGAAATACTTTGAAAGGCTGGTCATGGCTCACTTCAACACCATCATCCCAGAAACTATGGACCCACTCCAATTCGCATACTGCCGCAAAAGATCTACAGAAGAAGCAATCTCTATATGCACTCTACACTTCCCTTTTCCACCTGGTCAAAAGCAATACCTACAGATTGTGAGAATGCTGATCATTCAGTACACATCAGCTTTCAACACCATAGTACCCTCCAAGCTCATCATTAAGCTAAGAAACCTGGGACTGATCACCTTCCTCTGCAACTGGATCCTGGTCTTCCTGATGCACCGCCCCCAGTTGATGAGGGTAGGAAACAACACATTCACCATGCTGACCCTCAACACAGGGGCCTCTCAGGGATATATGCTCAGTCCCCTACTGTACTCCCTGTTCACATGACTCCAAAACCATCATTAAGTTTTCCGACGACACAACGGTGGTAGGCTTGATCACCGACGACAATGAGACAGCCTATAGGGAGGAGATCAGGAACCTGGCAGTGTGGTGCCAGGACCACAACCTCTCCCTCAATGTGGGCAAGACAAATGAGCTTATTGTGGACTACAGGAAATGGAGGGCTGAACACGCCCCCATTCACATCGAGTGGGCTGTTGTGGAGTGGGTTCCTCTGCGTCCAAATCTTGGTGTTCACAGTCGTGAAGAGGTTACGACAACATCACTTCCCCTTCTAGAGGCTGAAGAGATTTGTCAAAGGCCCTCAGATTCTCAAAAAGTTCTGCAGCTGCACCACTGAGAGTATCTTGATTGGCTGCATCACTGCTTGGTATGGCAATTGCTCATCATTTGACCACAAGGTGCTACAGAGCGTAGTGTGTACGGTCCAGTATATGACTGGGGCCGACTCCCTGCCATCCAGGATTTCTATACCAAGCGGTGTCAAAGGAAGGCCCTACAAATTGTTAAAAACTCCAGCCACCGATGGCATAGACTGTTCTCTCTGCTACCGCACGCCAAGCGGTACCGGAGCACCAGGTCTGGGAACTAAATTCACCTGAACAGCTTCCAAGCCATACAACTGCTGAACAGTTAATCAAATAGTTACCTCGACTATTTACTGCTTTATTAAATCGTTTTTTATTTGAATTGTTTTGCACTGACTCCCTTGCCCTGACTCTATGCACACTCACTAGACTCTACCCACAAACTCAGACATACTACACTGACACGCCAACACACACACACAAGCTGTTCAGGTGAATTTATGTCTGAAATATTACATTTACATAAGTATTCAGACCCTTTACTCAGTACTTTGTTGAAGCACCTTTGGCAGCGATTACAGCCTCGAGTGTTCTTGTGTATGGCACCTCAAGCTTGGCACACCTGTATTTGGGGAGATTCTCCCATTCTTCTCTGCAGATCCTTTGAAGCTCTATCAGGTTGGATGGGGAGTGTCGTTGCACAGCTCTTTCCAGGTCTCTCCAGAGATGTTCGATCAGGTTCAAGACCGGGCTCTGGCTGGGCCATTAAAGGATATTCAGAGTCTTGTCCCGAAGCAATTCCTACATTGTCTTGGCCTTGTGCTTAGGATCGTTTTCCTGTTGGAACCATCACCCCAGTCTGAAGTCTAAGTGCCCTGGAGCAGAATTTCATCAAGGATCTCTCTGTTCTGTATTCTCTGTACTCTCTGATCCAACCCTTTTTGTATTTTTTTGTACCTTCATCTTTAAAATGCAAGAGAAAGGCCATAATGTATTATTCCAGCCCAGGTGCAATTTTGATTTTGGCCACTAGATGGCAGCAGTGTATGTGCAATGTTTTGTTACTTACAACCTCATGATAATCACATACGTCTACGTTAGCCTAACCGTCCCTTGGGGGGACACCAATCATGTAGAGATGATGTAATCTTGACTAGTCCCCCATTCCCTGCCGCTGAAAAACTTCCCCACAGCATGAAGCTGCCACCGCCTTAGGGATGGTGCCAGGTTTTCTCCAGACGAGACGGCATTCAGGCCAAAGAGTTCAATCTTCGTTTCATCAGACCAGAGAAACTTGTTTCTCATAGTCTGAGAGTCATTAGGTGCCTTTTTGGCAAACTTTAAGCATGGTGTCATGTGCCTTTTACTGAGCGGGGGCTTCCGTCTGGGCACTCTACCATATAGGCATTATTTGTGGAGTGCTGCAGAAATCAAATCAAATTTTATTTGTCACATACACATGGTTAGCAGATGTTAATGCGAGTGTAGCGAAATTCTTGTGCTTCTAGTTCCGACAATGCAGTAATAACCAACAAGTAATCTAGCTAACAATTCCAAAACTACTACCTTATAGACACAAGTGTAAGGGGATAAAGAATATGTACATAAAGATATATGAGTGAGGGATGGTACAGAGCGGCATAGGCAAGATACAGTAGATGGTATTGAGTGCAGTATATACATATGGGATGAGTATGTAAACAAAGTGGCATAGTTAAAGTGGCTAGTGATACATGTATTACGTAAAGATGCAGTAGATGATATAGAGTACAGTATATACGTATACATATGAGATGAATAATGTAGGGTATGTAAACATTATATTAGGTAGCATTGTTTAAAGTGGCTAGTGATACATTTGACATCATTTCCCATCAATTCCCATTATTAAAGTGGCTGAAGTTGAGTCAGTGTGTTGGCAGCAGCCACTCAATGTTAGTGGTGGCTGTTTAACAGTCTGATGGCCTTGAGATAGAAGCTGTTTTTCAGTCTCTCGGTCCCAGCTTTGATGCACCTGTACTGACCTCGCCTTCTGGATGATAGCGGGGTGAACAGGCAGTGGCTCGGGTGGTTGCTGTCCTTGATGATCTTTATGGCCTTCCTGTGACATCGGGTGGTGTAGGTGTCCTGGAGGGTAGGTAGTTTGCCCCCGGTAATGCGTTTTGCAGACCTCACTACCCTCTGGAGAGCCTTACGGTTGTGGGCGGAGCAGTTTCCGTACCAGGCGGTGATACAGCCCGACAGGATGCTCTCGATTGTGCATCTGTAGAAGTTTGTGAGTGCTTTTGGTGACAAGCCGAATTTCTTCAGCCTCCTGAGGTTGAAGAGGCGCTGCTGCGCCTTCTTCACGATGCTGTCTGTGTGGGTGGACCAATTCAGTTTGTCTGTGATGTGTACGCCGAGGAACTTAAAACTTTCCACCTTCTCCACTACTGTCCCTTTGATGTGGATAAGGGGCTGTTCCCTCTGCTGTTTCCCGAAGTCCACAATCATCTCCTTAGTTTTGTTGACATTGAGTGTGAGGTTATTTTCCTGACACCACACTCCGAGGGCCCTCACCTCTTCTCTGTAGGCCGTGTCGTCGTTGTTGGTAGTCAAGCCTACCACTGTTGTGTCGTCCGCAAACTTGATGATTGAGTTGGAGGCGTGCGTGGCCACGCAGTCGTGGGTGAACAGGGAGTACAGGAGAGGGCTCAGAACGCACCCTTGTGGGGCCCCAGTGTTGAGGATCAGCGGGGTGGAAATGTTGTTGCCTACCCTCACCACCTGGGGGCGGCCCGTCAGGAAGTCCAGTACCCAGTTGCACAGGGCGGGGTCGAGACCCAGGGTCTCGAGCTTGATGACGAGCTTGGAGGGCACTATGGTGTTAAATGCCGAGCTGTAGTCGATGAACAGCATTCTCACATAGGTATTCCTCTTGTCCAGATGGGTTAGGGCAGTGTGCAGTGTGGTTGAGAATGCATCGTCTGTGGACCTATTTGGGCGGTAAGCAAATTGGAGTGGGTCTAGGGTGTCAGGTAGGGTGGAGGTGATATGGTCCTTGACTAGTCTCTCAAAGCACTTCATGATGACGGAAGTGAGTGCTACGGGGCGGTAGTCATTTAGCTCAGTTACCTTAGCTTTCTTGGGAACAGGAACAATGGTGGCCCTCTTGAAGCATGTGGGAACAACAGACTGGGATAGGGATTGATTGAATATGTCCGTAAACACACCAGACAGCTGGTCTGCGCATGCTCTGAGGGCGCGGCTGGGGATGCCGTTTGGGCCTGCAGCCTTGTGAGGGTTGACACGTTTAAATGTTTTCCTCACATCGGCTGCAGTGAAGGAGAGTCTGCATGTTTTAGTTGCGGGCCGTGTCAGTGGCACTGTATTGTCCTCAAAGCGGGCAAAAAGTTATTTAGTCTGCCTGGGAGCAAGACATCCTGGTCCGTGACTGGGCTGGTTTTCTTTTTGTAATCCGTGATTGACTGTAGACCCTGCCACATACCTCTTGTGTCTGAGCCGTTGAATTGAGATTCTACTTTGTCTCTATACTGACGCTTAGCTTGTTTGATTGCCTTGCGGAGGGAATAGTTACACTGTTTGTATTCGGTCATGTTTCCGGTCACCTTGCCCTGATTAAAAGCAGTGGTTCGGGCTTTCAGTTTCACGCGAATGCTGCCATCAATCCATGGTTTCTGGTTTGGGAATGTTTTAATCGTTGCTATGGGAACGACATCTTCAACGCACGTTCTAATGAACTCGCTCACCGAATCAGCGTATTCGTCAATGTTGTTGTCTGACGCAATACGAAACATATCCCAGTCCACGTGATGGAAGCAGTCTTGGAGTGTGGAATCAGATTGGTCGGACCAGCGTTGAACAGACCTCAGCGCGGGAGCTTCTTGTTTTAGTTTCTGTCTGTAGGCAGGGATCAACAAAATGGAGTCGTGGTCAGCTTTTCCGAAAGGAGGGCGGGACAGGGCCTTATATGCGTCGCGGAAGTTAGAATAGCAGTGATCCAAGTTTTTTCCAGCCCTGGTTGCGCAATCGATATGCTGATAAAATTTAGGGAGTCTTGTTTTCAGATTAGCCTTGTTAAAATCCCCAGCTACAATGAATGCAGCCTCCGGATAAATGGATTCCAGTTTGCAAAGAGTCAAATAAAGTTTGTTCAGAGCCATCGATGTGTCTGCTTGGGGGGGAATATATACGGCTGTGATTATAATCGAAGAGATTTCCCTTGGTAGATAATGCTATCGACATTTGATTGTGAGGAATTCTAAATCAGGTGAACAGAAGGACTTGAGTACCTGTATGTTGTTATGATCACACCACGTCACGTTAACCATGAATTATACGCCCCCGCCCCTCTTCTTTCTTACCAGAAAGATGTTTGTTTCTGTTTGCGCGATGCGTGGAGAAACCAGCTGGCTGCACCGATTCCGATAGCGTCTCTCCAGTGAGCCATGTTTCCGTGAAGCAAAGAACGTTACAGTCTCTGATGTCCCTCTGGAATGCTACCCTTGGTCGGATTTCATCAACCTTGTAGTCAAGAGACTGGCAATTGGCGAGAAGAATGCTAGGGAGTGGTGCCCGTCTCCGGAGTCTGACCAGAAGACCGCTCCGTTTCCCCCTTTTACGAAGTCGTTTTTTGGGGTCGCCGGCTGGGATCCATTCCGTTGTCCTGGGTGAAAGGCAGAACACAGGATCCGCTTCGCGAAAGTCATATTCTTGGTCGTACTGATGGTGGGTTGACGCTGCTCTTATGTTCAGTAGTTCTTCTCGACTGTATGTAATGAAACCTAAGACCTGGGGTACTAATGTAAGAAATAACAAGTAAAAAAAAAAAAAAACTGCATAGTTTCCTAGGAACTCGAAGCGAGGCGGCCATCTCTGTCGGCGCCTTCTGGAAGGTTCACCCATCTCCACAGAGGAACTCTGGAGCTCTGTCAGAGTGACCATCGTGTTCCTGGTCACTTCCTGAACAAGTGTAACGTGTGCGCTGAGAGTCTGGAAGCAAGTTTAGGGAGAGAGTGTTATAATAAATAATATAAACAATGAACACGAAACATATACGCACTGACATGAAAACAGAGTCAATAACACGTGAGGAAAAAACCAAGGTGAGTGACAGAGATAGGGAAGATAATCAAGGTGGTGATGGAGTCCAGGTGAGTGTCATGAGGCGCAGGTGCGCGAGACGATGGTGACAGGTGTGCGGGATAATCAGCAGCCTGATGACCTAGAGGCCGGAGAGAGAGTATACGTGACAGTACACCCTCCCCGACGTGCGGCCCAGGCCACTGGACGCCGTCAAAGGGGACAAACCCGGGGATCAGGAGCGGACCGGTCACCCCTGCTGTCATGCCAGGTTCTCTCGCACGTGACACCAAGGTTCTTCTCCCCCGATTGCTCAGTTTGGCCGGGCGGCCAGCTCTAGGAAGAGTCTTGGTGGTTCCAAACTTCTTCCATTTAATAATGATTTAGGCCACTGTGATGTTGGGGACCTTAAATGCTGAATACATTTTTTGGTACCCTTCCCCAGATCTGTGCCTCGACACAATGCTGTCTCTGAGCTCTACAGACAATTCCTTCGACCTCATGGCTTGGTTTTTGCACTTTCAACAGTGGGACCTTGTATAGACAGGTGTGTGCCTTTCCAAATCATGTCCAATCAATTGAATTTACCACAGGTGGACTCCAATCAAGTTTAAGAAACATCAAGCATAATCAATGGAAACAGGAGGCACCTGAGCTCAATTTCGAAGTCTCATTGCAAAGGGTCTGAATGCTCATGGAGGTAAGGTATTTCTGTGAGATAAAAATAAAAATAAATTTAAAACTGTTTTCACTTTGTCATTATGGGGTATTGTGTGTAGATTGATGAGGAAAATATTTTATTAAATCCCTTTTAGAATAAGACTGTAACGTAACAAAATGTGGAAAATGTCAAGGGGTCTGAATACTTTCTAAATGCACCATATCCTGATTCCTGAGTCACTTTTACCCCTACCCACATGTACATACTTTATTACCTTAATTACCTGAACTAGCTGGTACTGGTTCTGCTTGTATATAGGCAAGTTATTGCTTTTATTGTGCTACTATTACATTTTTATTCAGCAAATATTTGTTGGATTTTTTAAAACTCTGCCTTGTTGGGAATGGACTCGTAATTAAGCATTTCACTGTAAAGGCTGCAACTGTTGTATTCGGCACGTGACTAATAACATTTATTTGATTATGGGTCTATTTGTACTGTAGAGTCTGGAGTGAAGTCATGAGGATGTCAGGGCCACTGAGCGCTGTTGCTCTGCAGAGCTGCTAAGACAGGAGAGTGGAGTGGACATAAATCAATGGGTGAATGGATAAATCACATTTACGGCTGTATTTGTCCTTGCAGGGGTTATCTGATTTCCTTCTCCCTGTATTCCACTGCCTAACCATATACCATATCCTTTCATTTTACATTTACATTTTTTGTTATTTAGCAAATACTCTTATCCAGAGCGACTTACAGTTAGTGCATTCATCTTAAGACGTATGGTTTCAGATGTTTTCGGAAGATGGGCAAGGTCTCTGCTGTCCTAGCTTCAGGGGGAACCTGGTTCCACCATTGGGGTGCCAAGACAGGAAGAGCTTGGACTGGGCTGAGCAGAAGCTTTAGGGTGGGAGGGCCAAGAGTCCAAATGTGGCAGAATGGGGCACTCGGGTTGGGATGTAGGGTTTGAGCATAGCCTGCTCTTGGCCCTCCCACCCAGCTCTTGCTGCTCCGTAAGCAAGTACCACAGTGGATGCGAACTTTGACTGGAAGCCAGTGGAGTGTGCATTCAGAGTGGGGTGGGAGAACTTGGGAAGGTTGAACACCAGGTGTGCTGCAGTGTTCTTGATAAGTTGATTGTACAGAGAGTTGCAATAGTCAAGACTGGGGAAGACAAGTGTCTGGATTAGGACCTGCGCCGCTTCCTGTGTAAGGGAGGGTCACACTCTACAAATGTTATAGATGTTATAGAGCATGAACCTGCAGTAACAAGTCCCTGTTTTGATGTTTGCAGACATGGACAGGGTGTTGTCCAGGGTCACACCAAGGTTATTTTTTTAATGTATTCTTCATTTAACTAGGCAAGTCAGTTAAGAACAAATTCTTATTTACAATGACAGTCTACCAGGGAACAGTGGGTTATCTGCCTTGTTTAGAGGCATAACAACAGCTTTTTACCTTGTCAGCTCAGGGATTCGATCCAGCAACCTTTCAGTTACTGGCCCAATGCTCTAACCACTAGGCTACCTGTCACCCCTTTTTTTGCACTCTGGGAGGGGGACTCAGTCGAGTTGTTAACTATGATGGAGAGGTCTTGGAGAGGCAGGCCTTCCCCGGAAGGAAGAGCAGCACGATCTTGTAAAGGTTGATCTTCATTGGTTGGGCGCACATCCAAGCTGAGATATCTGCCAGGCACGCAGACATGCATCTCGCCACGTGTGTGCCACCTGATGAAATAACATAAATACTGTCATTAAAATAATTGTCTCCTATAGCCAATCTCCAGGTCATATATTCTCACCGCCAGTGCACCGTTAAATCTATTTTTTCTTTCCGATAGAAAGAGGAGAAAATTTGAAAATCAAAGCAGAAAAAAGTGAAAAAATGAAATTAAACCAAATTAGGTAAAATGGAGGGAATTGATCCCTCTAGCAGAGAATGCAAGTACCATCGCACACGTAGAGAGAGAGTGAGTGGTGAGACAGATTTAGATTCATTTTCATGCTAGCCTGCATGATTAGTCCCCCCAATCAATGGCTCCACAGAGGATCTATCACTGGCAATATTTACACAGGCCAAACTAGCATGGGAAATTAGAATGAGGAGATGGGGAAGATGAAGGAGAGAGAGAGGTGGGGGAGGATGGGGTAGAGTCAGTGAGTGAGTGACAAAGGGGGGAGAGAGAGAAAGCGAAAGAGTGAATGAGAGGACAAAGAGGGAGGGAGAGAGAGAGAGATGGAGAAAATGAGCAGGAGTGACAGAGCCTACACATTTCCCTTTCTTTAACAGTTTTTGTTGAAGTGTGGGAGTTATGTGGAATGTACACTCAAGCTACAAATGCATCTTTCTACAGGAAATGGCCGATACTTCCCACTCTCTTGTGTTTGGTTAATGTGAGAGTGTTCTCAGTAGATAGGACATCGAGCTGAGCCCTGTAATTGTTTCAGACAGTGGCCGAATTCCCATACAAGCGTACCCAATACTTAAATTGCATACTATGTACTCATCATCGCATACTATGTTGCACGTACCATTTAGTAAAAAGTATGCAGGATGCCACGGCCGCAACGTATAAGCAGATCCTGACTGGTTGAGTAGGTGGGGCAGGGCCGACTTTACAAATTCAGAACCGCTGAAAAGCTAACGTCTCTGTCCCAAAGCAAGCACCAGTTTACAATTGGCTCATTCATCCCCCTCCTCTTCCCTGTAACTATTCCCCAGGTCGTTGCTGCAAATGAGAACGTGTTCTCAGTCAACTTACCTGGTAAAATAACGGATAAATAAAAAAAAGTTAGCCTGGAGCTAGGCCCATCTTCCGGCTAGCCGAAGAGATCCATCAAGCAATTTCTGGGCTTAAATGACCACTTTTGCCAATTGGCCTGGACCCTTTCCTGCTGACACGGAGCCCCGCCGATCCATCACGACTGGTCTACCGACGTAACCCTCCGAGGGGGATTCAACAGGCACTCCCGTTGCAAAGTCCCCCAGAGGCCCATCTGCTAGCCTGCTAGCCTCCTACTAGCTGTCTGAATCGCCATGCCTCCAGCTCACCTAGATACTCACTGGACCCTATGATCACTCGGCTACACATGCCTCTCCCTAATGTCAATATGCCTTGTCCATTACAGTCCTGGTTAGTAATGTTTGTCATATTTCCCTGTTGAGCCTCCAGCCCTGCTCAATATGCCTTAGCTAACCCTTTTGTTCCACCCCGCACACATGCGGTGACCTCACCTGGCTTAAATGGTGCTTCTGAAGGCAAAACCTCTCTCATCGTCACTCAATGCCTAGGCATACCTCCAATGTACTCATATCCTACCATACCCTTGTCTGTACATTATGCCTTGATTCTATTTTTCCGCCCAGAAACCTGCTCCTTTTCATTTCTGTTCCGAACGCTATAGACAACCAGTTCTGATAGCCTTTAGCCGTACTCTTATCCTACTCCTCCTCTGTTCCTCTGTTGATGTAGAGGTTAACTCAGGCCCTGCAGCCCCCAGCATCACTCCCATTCCCCAGGCACTCTCATTTGTTGACTTCTGTAACCGTAAAAGCATTGGTTTCATGCATGTTAACTTTAGAAGCCTCCTCCCTAAGTGTGTTTTATTCACTGCTTTAGCACACTCCGCCAACCCGGATTTCCTAGCGGTGTCTGAATCCTGGCTTAGGAAGGCCACCAAAAATCCTGAAATTTCCATCCCTAACTATAACATTTTCCAACAAGAAAAAACTGCCATAGGGGGCGGAGTTGCAATCTACTACAGATATAGCCTGCAGAGTTCTATCATACTATCCAGGTCTGTGCCCAAACAATTTGAGCTTCTACTTTTAAAAATCCACCTTTCCAGAAGCCAGTCTCTCACCATTGCCGCTTGTTATAGACACCCTTCAGCCCCCGGCTGTGCCCTGGAAACCATATGTGAATTGATTGCCCATCATCTATCTTCAGAGTTCGTACTGTTAGGAGACCTAAACTGGGACATGCTTAACACCCTGGTCGTCCCACAATCTAAGCTAGATGCCCTCAATCTCACACAAATTATCAAGGATCCTACCAGGTACAACCCTAAATCCATAACCATGGGCACCCTCTTAGATATCATCCTGACCAACTTGCCCTCTAAATACACCTCTGCTGTCTTCAAACAGGATCTCAGCGATCACTGCCTCATTGCTTGCGTGCGTAATGGGTCCGTGGTCAACCGACCACCCCTCATCACTGTCAAATCCTCCCTGTAACACTTCTGCGAGCACACCTTTCTAATCGACCTGGCCTGGGTATCCTGGAAGGATATTGACCTCTTCCCGTCAGTAAAGGATGCCTGGTAGCACAAAGTGATTTCCTCTCCATCTTAAATAAGCATGCACATTCAAAAAATGTAGAACTAAGAACAGATATAGCCCTTGGTTTACCCCATACTTGACTGCCCTAGACCAGCAGAAAAACATATTGTGGCGTTCTGCATTAGCATCGAATAACCCCAGCGAAGTCAGGGAGGTCAGGAACCAATATACTCAGTCAGTTAGGAAACCTAAGGCAAGCTTTTTCAATCAGAAATGTGCTTCCTGTAGCACTAATTCCCCCCAAAATTGGGACACTGTAAAGTCCATGGAGAATAAGAGCACCTCCTCCCAGCTGCCCACTACACTGAGGACAGGAAACACTGTCACCACCGATACATCTACGATAATCGAAAATGTCAATAAGCATTATTCTACAGCTGGCCATGCTTTATACCTGGCTACCCCTACATCTTAGCATCTTAGCCAACATCTTAGCACCCCCGCTTCTCCTTCACCCAAATCCAGACAGCTGATGTTCTGATCAGCTGGGCTAGACAATCTGGCCCTGTCTTCTTAATCATTTATTTTATTTCACCTTTATTTAGCCAGGTAGGCCAGTTGAGAACAGGTTCTCATTTACAACTGTGACCTGGCCAAGATAAAGCAAAGCAGTGCGACAAAAGCAACAGCACAGAGTTACACATAAACAAACGTACAGTCAATAACACAAAATAATAGAAAAATAGGAAAAATGATGTACAGTGTGTGCAAATGTAGAAGAATAGGGAGGTAGGCAATAAATAGGCCATAGAAGAAAATAATTACAATTTAGCATTAATACTGGAGTGATAGATGTGCAGATGATGATGTGCAAGTAGAGATACTGGGGTGCAAAAGAGCAAGAGGGTAAGTAATAATTTGGGGATGAGGTAGCTGGGTCTGCTATTTACAGATTGGCTGTGTACAGGTACAGCGATAGGTAAGCTGCTCTGACAGCTGATGCTTAAAGTTAGAGAGGGAGATATAAGACCCCAGCTTCAGAGATTTTTGCAATTCGTTCCAGTCATTGGCAACAGAGAACTGGAAGGAAAGGTGGCCAAAGGAAGTGTTGGCTTTGGGGATGACCAGTGCAATATACCTGCTGGAGCGTGTGCTACTGGTGGGTGTTGCTATGGTGACCAGTGAGCTGAGATAAGGCAGTGCTTTACCTAGCAAAGACTTATAGATGACCTGGAGCCAGTGGGTTTGGCGACAGATATGTAGTGAGGTCCAGCTAACGAGAGCATACAGGTCGCAGTGATGGGTAATATATGAGGCTTTGGTGACAAAACGGATGGCACTGTGATAGACTACATCTAGTTTGCTGAGTAGAGTCTTGGGGGCTATTTTGTAAATGACATCGCCGAAATCAAGGATCGGTAGGATAGTCCGTTTTATGAGGGTAGCATGATTGAAGGAGCATGAGTGAAGGAGGCTTTGTTGCGAAATAGGAGCCAAATCTAGATTTATTTTTGGATTGGAGATGCTTAATGTGAGCCTGGAAGGAGAGTTTACAGTCTAACCAGACACCTAGGTATTTGTAGTTGTCCATATTTTCAGAACCGTCCAGTGTAGTGATGTGTTGAATTTATTATGGATTTATTATGGATAAATGAATAAACAATATCCCCATTTTAAATAGAATTGTGTCTAGGTAAACTTATACTCTGTATGTTTAATAGACAATATGAGTTCATAAGAAGAAATTGTGTGACAGGAGAAAGGAGTAATAAAACCATTCCAACTGGGCAGGAACAAATGGGTTGTGGACTGTGTAAACACATAAGGTCGTTAGCCTATGGTTGACCCAACCTGAAACTTAGCTCTAGGGGTTTTAGATTAGGCAGTGAGTGCATTCCTAGGGTTTCTGTTAATTAAACCTGTCAGTTCAGTGGTGATCGATAATGTTGAGGGGTCAAAAGTTATCTGGGAGTGTGATAGTAAGTTAGAATGAACTTTTCACCTTACTTTGTCCCAGGGGGTTCGGTTAAGGCAGTGAAATGACGTCATGATCTGTATTTAAACTGATGCATGTGTTTGAGTGGGAGTGCGCTCCGAGAATAAATTATATTACCTATTATTTAAAGACTGGTCTGCGTCTATTTTATGCAAACAAGAAATCTTACAAATTCTCATAAAATAGATGAAGGGCTTTCAATTGATGAAAGCACATCGGCATAATTAAATTATACTAACAGATGGTAGTCGGGCGGGCGGGTGCAGGCAGTGATCGGTTGAAAAGCATGCATTTAGTTTTACTAGCATTTAAGAGCAGTTGGAGGCCATGGAAGGAGTGTTGTATGGCATTGAAACTCGGCTGGAAATTTGTTAGCACAGTGTCCAAAGAAGGGACAGAGGTATACAGAATGGTCTCGTCTGCGTAGAGGTGGATCAGAGAATCACCAGCAGCAAGAGCGACATCATTGATATATATAAAAGAGTCGGCCCGAGAATTGAACCCTGTGGCACCCCCATAGAGACTGCCAGAGGTCCGGACAACAGGCCTTCCGATTTGACACACTGAACTCTATCAGACAAGTAGTTGGTGAACCAGGCGAGGCAATCATTTGAGAAACCAAGGCTGTTGAATCTGCCGATAAGAATGTGGTGATTGACAGAGTCGAAATCCTTGGCCAGGTCGATGAAGACGGCTGCACAGTACTGTCTTTTATCGATGGCGGTTATGATATCGTTTAGGACCTTGAGCGTGGCTGAGGTGCACCCATGACCAGCTCGCAAACCAGATTGCATAGCGGAGGTACGGTGGGATTCGAAATGGTCAGTGATCTGTTTATTAACTTGGCTTTCGAAGTCTTTAGAAAGGCAGGGCAGGATGGACATAGGTCTATAACCGTTTGGGTCTAGTGTCTCCCCCTTTGAAGAGGGGGATGACCGTGGCAGCTTTCCAATCTTTGGAGATCTCAGATGATACGAAAGAGAGGTTAACAGGCTAGTAATAGGGGTTGCAACAATTGCGGCTGATCATTTTAGAAGAGAGGGTCCAGATTGTCTAGCCCAGCTGATTTGTACGGGTCCAGATTTTGCAGCTCTTTCAGAACATCAGCTATCTGGATTTGGGTGAAGGAGAAGCGGGAGGGGGGGCTTGGGCAAGTTGCTGCGGGGGGTGCAATGGCAAAGAGAACAAGAAAAACTTTTCAATGAGAAAACAGAAATCCACTCTGGGTAAAAAAAAGAAAGAAAAAAACACGTTTTCAAAGATGATCCAATACTCGTGATCATTTTAAAGATAACAAATCTACTTAGCCTACATTTGAACACCACTGCAGAAGCTTCACTATTCTGCATCTTCCCAATTAAGTAGCCTAGTTTAGTTGTTTGGCTACTTGAAGAGAACTAGAGAGCAGCCCATCTTTTCCAATGCATTGTGGAAAAGTTTGTATCAAATTCTACTACATGAAGAGCTGAAAAGAGTATAACATCCTGGTATTTCAACTATACACGATTTTTGAAAATGTATATACTATAAAATATTACATTTTCGCATTCTGAGAATGCGTCATGAGCGATTACGTTGTTTCCTGCTATAGGTTGATTTCAGTAACGCATCCCCATATATAACTAAGCAATCAAACAATCAATCAATATATAGCCCTTTTTACACCCGCAGCTGTCACAAAGTGCTTATACAGAAACTCAGCCTAAAACCCCAAAGAGCAAGCAATGCAGATGTAGAAGCACATTGTCAAAGCCAAAATGAATATGACATTCGGGCATTTAAAATACATTGCGTGCACAATTATTAGGCAAGTGAGTATTCTGATCTTATCATTATTTCTATGTACATTTTCCAACTCCAAACCATATAAACTTCAATGCTAATTGGATTGAATCATTTTCAGGTGATATTTATTTGTGTAATGAGGGAGGGTGTGGTGAAAGTGAATAACACCTTATATCAAGCTGTGCATAATTATTAGGCAGCTTCATTACCTCAGGTAAAATTGGCCAAAAAAGAGATTTAACTGACTCTGAAAAGTCCCACATTTTAAAATGCCTTTCAGATGGATGCAACACTCTTGGAATAGCTCAACTATTGTGCAGTGACAACCGGACAGTCAAACGTTTTGTTGTGAATAGTCAATTGGGGCGCAAAAAACGCACAGAGAAGAAAAGGTGCAAATTAACTGGAAAAGACTTGAGGAGAATTAAACGTCAAGCTACCAGGAACCCATTATCTCCCAGTGCCACCATGTTCCAGAACTGCAACCTACATGGAGTGTTCAGAAGTACTAGGTGTCAAGTAATCAGAGACATGGCCAAGGTCAAGAAGGCTGAAACACGACCACCACTGAATAAGAGCGTCAAGAGTCAAGATTGGGCAAAGAAATACCTGAAGACAGATTTTGTGGACAGATGAAATGATTGACTCTTGATGGACCAGATGGATGGGCCAGTGGCTGGATCAGTAATGGACAAAGGGCACCACTTCGAGTCAGGCGCCAGCAAGGTGGAGGAGGGGTGCTGTTATGGGCTGCTATCAAGGCTAGGCGTGCCGCTAGTGACCCACCTCGACAACATCCGGTGAAATTTCAGAGTGCAAAATTCAACATACAAAAATCGTAATATTAAAAATTCATGAAAATACAAGTCCCTCACATCGTTTAAAAGCTTAACTTCTTGTTAATCCAACAGCTTTGTCAGATTTCAAAAAGGCTTTACTGGTGTAAGCATACCATGTGATTATCTGAGGACAGCGCCCCACAATACAAAATCATTAACAACATTTTCCACACCAGCAGAGGTGTCACAAAAGTCAGAAATAGCGATATAATAAATCACTTACAGTGGGGCAAAGAAGTATTTAGTCAGCCACCAATTGTGCAAGTTCTCCCACATAAAAAGATGAGAGAGGCCTGTAATTTTCATCATAGGTACACTTCAACTATGACAGACAAAATGAGAAAATAAATCCAGAAAATCACATTGTAGGATTTGTAATGAATTTATTTGCAAATTATGGTGGAAAATAAATAAATGTTAAATACTCTGAATACTCTGAATACTGCTAATAATAAGGCAGAAGAGTTGAAACTGGAGCAGCGCCATGGCCAGGTGGACTGGGGACAGCAAGGAGTCATCATGTCAGGTAGTCCTGAGGCATGGTCCTAGGGCTCAGGTCCTCCGAGAGAGAGAAAGAAAGAGAGAAAGAGAGAATTAGAGAGAGCACACTTAAATTCACACAGGACACCGAATAGGACAGGAGAAGTACTCCAGATATAACAAACTGACCCTAGCCCCCCTACACATCAAATCAAATCAAATCAAATGTATTTATATAGCCCTTCGTACATCAGCTGATATCTCAAAGTGCTGTACAGAAACCCAGCCTAAAACCGCAAACAGCAAGCAATGCAGGTGTAGAAGCACGGTGGCTAGGAAAAACTCCCTAGAAAGGCCAAAACCTAGGAAGAAACCTAGAGAGGAACCAGGCTATGTGGGGTGGCCAGTCCTCTTCTGGCTGTGCCGGGTGGAGATTATAACAGAACATGGCCAAGATGATCAAATGTTCATAAATGACCAGCATGGTCGTATAATAATAAGGCAGAACAGTTGAAACTGGAGCAGCAGCACAGTCAGGTGGACTGGGGACAGCAAGGAGTCATCATGTCAGGTAGTCCTGGGGCATGGTCCTAGGGCTCAGGTCCTCCGAGAGAGAGAGAAAGAGAGAATTAGAGAACGCACACTTAGATTCACACAGGACACCGAATAGGATAGGAGAGGTACTCCAGATATAACAAACTGATCCTAGCCCCCCGACACATAAACTACTGCAGCATAAATACTGGAGGCTGAGACAGGAGGGGTCAGGAGACACTGTGGCCCCATTCGAGGACACCCCCGGACAGGGCCAAACAGGAAGGATATAACCCCACCCACTTTGCCAAAGCACAGCTTTAAATCCTATTGAGAACTTGTGGGCCCTTCTGAAACGTGAGATTTACAGTGAGGGAAGACAATATACATATTTGAACAGCATTTGGGAGGCTGTGGTTGCTGCTTCAGCGAAAGTTGATCGTGAACAGATCAAGAAACTAACAGTCTCCATGGATGGAAGGCTCATGGCAGTTATTGAAAAGAAGGGTGGCTACATTGGTCACTGAATATTTTTGGAAGGCCAAAAATGTTATTTAATTGTCATTTTGTGCTACTTATTTGTTATACTTACTCTAAAAATTGTGAGATGGGAGATTATTTTTGTAATTTAGTTTTTGCCTAATAATAACATTTTGGATTGACTGAGAGCATTGTGTTTGTTCAACAATAAAATGAATACTGAGGAATACAATTAGCCTAATAATTGTGCAAGCAGTGTATACTCGATTTTCGAAATGTTGCATACTATTAAACTGTATCATATTTGCATACTCATAGCAGCTTACTATTTGGGATGCAATAATGGGTATGGCTCTACACAAGGTGTGGGAGAGCTCAGCCTGGATGTCAGATGTGTGATTTGAGGTGAGTCAGGGATCAAGGTTAATTGTAGATCTCAGGTGTGCAGGGGTTGGAATGTATGCAGAGAGAAACATGATTATGTTGGGGGTTTACCTTACATACCTGGCCAAACTTTGACTAGCGCCAAAGCCATTTAAAGAGATCTTCTGTTGAAGAGGTAATAATGATATTATGGAAGAGCTATGGAAATATATGTGAATGTTTATTTTTTCCAGGTGAATTGACTGAGAACACATTCTCATTTACAGCAACGACCTGGGGAATAGTTACAGGGGAGAGGAGGAGGATGAATGAGCCAATTGTAAACTGGGGATTATTAGGTAACCGTGATGGTTTGAGTGCCAGACTGGGAATTTATCCAGGACACCAGGGTTAACACCCCTACTCTTACAATAAGTGCCATGGGATCTTTAATGACCTCAGAGAGTCAGGACACCCGTTTAACGTCCCATCCGAAAGACAGCACCCTACACAGGGCAGTGTCCCCAATCACTCAGATATTTTATTTTTTTATTTTTTTATTTAGACCAGAGGAAAGAGTGCTTTCTACTGGCTCTCCAAGACCACTTCCAGCAGCATCTGGTCTCCCATCCAGGGACTGACCAGGACCAACCCTGTTTAGCTTCAGAAGCAAGCCAGCAGTGGTATGCAGGGTGGTATGCTGCTGGCAATTCCCCGTTTTAGGAGACATGGAAGAACATATCGTTCCTCCTGGATAATCTTGAACTATACAAACCTATTTCCCTCACCTTTATGGTTTGCGCTTTCCCTTTATTTCAATATCTGCTTATGTATGTACCTCTTTTTCACTATGACATGTTCTCACTTGTTCTGCTCTAAGACACTTATACTGATTCAGGCTCAGCCCATTATGCTTCACTCCTGTCTGTCTACAATAAGCTGATCCCCTTGGTTCCCTTCCAAAAGGCACCTGAATCTCAACCAGACTGACACGCCAGCTACGCAGAGCTGTAATCATTTAGATGTAACACTGCAACATTACTGGCCAAGGCAGGATGGCGCACGTGTTGGCTGCAACAGCCTGTAGGGGAGAGTGGAGTAAGTTGAGCAAAATGGTTAGTTGAACCACCCCTTGTTTCTAGGAAACCATACAAAAAATGTATCATGTGACCACATATTTAGGAAGAGGTCATAATTTCATGGAGTTTGAGAAGGAAGAAACCACATGGAAAAAGTACAAGTTTTTTACATCAGTCAGGGTCATAAGCTACAATATGAGGTCCTAAACCTAGCATGAAAGTGCATCCTTGTAGCTGTGTGGGCTAATATAGTCAAAATCTTTTCCTTGGGGTAAGCTGAGCCAATGGCCACCATACCCCAAACAAACAATGATTGCATTTGGTCAGTTTTATGCATAATATGCATAGTATTTCTGCAGTGTGTCATGCATCTAAACTCAAGATAGTGCATTTTTATTGTTACAGAACAAACATCCTTATACCCAGTGTATTCAAACGTAAAACAAGCAGGGGTCTAGCCCCCTTGAGGTTCTTGAGAGACCATCCAAGGAAGTGAGAGAAGGGAAGATGTCCATTTGAGCAGCAGCAATGGATGAAAAAAATGGACTTAATGACACTGAAGAGGTACACTGACAAAGGGGAAAACAAACATGTACCTGTTCGAAAGAGAGTCTTTCTTATCTGATGACATAGAGTCTGAGTTTGCTAAACATATCAAGAATCTCACGGACCAGTTTCATGGGCTTAGTAGCCTCAAATGCATGCAGAGAACTTGCCTACAAATTGGCACATCGAAACAACATCCATGTTCCAGACAACTGGTCAAGAAACGGAAGGCTAAGTGATATTGAACACTGAGTGTTCAAAACATTAGGAACACCTGCTCTTTCCATGACATATACTGACCAGGTGAATCCAGGTGAAAGCTATGATTCCCTTATTGATATCACCTGTTAAATCCACTTCAATCAGTCTAGATGAAGGGGAGGAGACTGGTTAAAGAAGGGTTTTTAAGCCTGGAAACAATTGAGACATGGATTGTGCATGAGTGCCATTCAGAGGGTGAACGGGCAAGACAAAAGATTGAAGTGTCTTTGAATGGGGTATGGTAGTAGATGCTAGGCCCACTGGTTTGAGTGTGTCAAGAACTGCAATGCTGCTGGGTAATTTCATGCTCAACAGTTTCCTGTGTGCATCTAGAATGGTCCACTGACCGAAGGACATCCAGCCAACTTGACACAACTGGAGGAAGCATTGGAGTCAACATAGGCCAGTATTCATTTAAAATATACAATACCACAAATTCAACTTTGACCTACCAGCACCATCACCCCCTGGCACCGAACACCTACTTACTGTACCCCAAGGCGGCTAAACTTACAGTACCCTGTCCCTATGCTCAATTTACCTTATACCCGGGATAAGTTGTGCCAAGAGACCACTTTTTTGGGGGGTAAGCTATGTTTTCAAAACTGTTGTGTTTGCATGAATTCTGATTATTTCCAGGAATACATAACATCCTGAAATATATGTAGATATCTTTGTTAGGAGGAATGCTATATTTCCCTTGACGTAGTGATGCTGAATATTTAAAAAATTCTCTCCCCTACGGCACAAAGCCCAATTTACATAGAAATGGCCAAATTACCAAGCACAGGCACTAGCAAATGGTACCATCGTTCAAAGTGACTGGAAAAGAGTAACCACACATGCACCTCTAATACGGTAAAACCCGTGAGCTAACACTAACATTCAGAAAGGCCATGGTCAGCTATGGAAGGAAGATGGTGAAAGAACTGAATCAGAGATATGATGGTATTTTGTCATCAAGTGTCACATATTCTCTTCTCTGTATCGATTATCTCAGTGCTTGGTGATGATGTGGACAAAGCTCTGATGTCAAAGTCATGGCACACATAAACGCAAGTCCTCTCCAATCATACTCAATTGTCCCTGACATGAACGATTGCTATTTACTCTGTGTGCCATCCACATACATGGTCTGACTGTGGCTGATGTGCTTGTGTTTCTGTATTTCGAATGCGTCAGGGATGAGGAGAGTCCAGGTTTGTAGCGGGGAGTTGTGGCTGCAGATGCGCTGCCTGCTGTATTTAGAAAGGTCACAGCCTCTCCGGTGTTACGCAAGCGGAACCATACTGTAGGTCCGTCCAGCTCATTTAGACCGGCCACATCTCCCATGCTGCCTCGCCTTGAACCATACAAATCCTAAACTCACACTGCACTGCATTAGCATAGAAATATCTTCATTAAGAACACATGGTCACAGCACGGCCCAGGTGGGTCTGAATGAGCCTCACTCGAAAGCCAAATGATAGATTATCTCTATGAATGCGATCAGTTATTCTTCCCCCTTTCAACAAACTGTCATTTCCATAAGCATACTAATTCACATTTACATAGAGATGAAGACTTATGCTAATGAGCCAAACTCGGTGTGCTTGAAACGGGCCTCCGTAGAGGCTGCAGCACGGAGGCTTCAACAAGCTTCACCCAGAAGGTTACACAAATCTGTCAGCCACGTCAATCAAGAGCCGGGTGGGTTTTCACTCAAAGAAAAAGGAGAGAAAAAAGGAGAGAAAAGAAACAAGGAAATGCTGGAACAGCACCTAGTCCTGACATGGAGGAGCTAATGTCATGCTTGGCTAGCTCAGGGAAGCAGATAAACGGGACAGGATGTTAATACACAAGAGATTTGTAATTGCAAGACTTGCGAATGTGAAATTAATGTGTGGCCTTTCTCTAACTTTCTCTCTCTTTTAAGTGTTAGAAAGGAGTTTGTACACAAAAGCCACCCAGCAATTGGAACCAGTGGTAATTTGAGAGAGGGCGAGAGAGTGAGAGAGAGAGAGAGAGAACAACAGCACTTAAAAAAGAGAGAGCGTACAGAGCCTACAGGGGCAGCAGGGTAGCCTAGTGGTTAGAGCGTTGGACTAGTAACCGGAAGGTTGTGAGTTCAAACCCCCGGGCTGACAAGGTACAAATCTGTCGTTCTGCCCCTGAACAGGCAGTTAACCCACTGTTCCCAGGCCGTCATTGAAAATAAGAATGTGTTCTTAACTGACTTGCCTGGTTAAATAAAGGTAAAATAAAATAAAAAAGAGGGGAACAGAAGATATTTATATTTTATACACTACTTCTCACACATAGACAACAGACCATTATAAAGCTCACTACCTGTCCAATTAAAACCACTTAATGTATTGCCTATTACCTAAATCATGTATAATAGCCAAATGATATTCAACTGTGAATGATTAGTCAAAGTAAAGGTCAGAATTTTCTGCAGGCTGTTTACTGTTTTGTCATTTCTCTGTAGCCTTGTACTACTGTCTGTAGGCCTGTGTATTAGACTTAATGTCATCAAAGCAATGCATTACCCTGTAGCATATTACTTAACAAATAGACTTGAATCTGCCTGTGAAAGGATGTATGTTTCATGTGTAACATAGGCCCATTATCTCAGTGATATACAGCAGGGAATATGTCCTACAGTAATGTGTTTCTTCTTCTTTACTGTACAATATTCAATATAAAGTAAAAACACGAAAAACATTGATTTAAAAACAGGATAGGTCCCATGTTATATGCCATGTGAGAAAATAACGGTAGACACATTTTCCATTATACATATCACCACCAAAATCAGTACCTCTTGAATGCATATTTCCTATATATGTTATTCTCATTAGATACAATCTCTTTTTCAAGAGACACTTGGTCCAGGACGATTGAATGAAAGAATGCTCTTGCATTAAATTGTAGGAGGATATAGCCTAGTAGCTTCAGCAATGATTAAATGAGATCATGCTGGGGTATAATGAGAGCAGCAGATCTGTGTGATGGAAGAGGAGAGGGCGGATGTAATCTTTTCCATAATCACAGAGTACAGCAGGCAGGCCAGGCAGTGAGAGGATGGACAGCAGCTGGAGAGATGTATGAGTGTTCCCCAGTGCATGATTTATTCTGACAGAGCCTGCACAAACCAATTCCCCCACTCCACTCCCCTCCACCATGCAACTTTCCCGGCCGCCACGCAGCCCCCGTGCCAGCCTGCGCCATCCCAGGTCCTGCTCTCCACCCCCCTACTCCCTGCCCCTCAGTTATCTTGTCCCCCGGCCTTGGCTATGCTGCCCAGTCCAATCTCAACCCTCCTCTAGACCACCAGTTCCCTAATAGCTTTTACCCTTCTCTAGCTCCCCAACCACTGGCCTCCAACGTGTCATCCCCTCAACCCCTATAGTAGCACTGCCTTGATCTGTGCTCTTATTCCCTGTCCTCCATCCCAGTCGCCTCCCTCTGGCACTGCAGTCCAAGCCCCTTGAGTCCATTGATGTACCCCAGTCCCCTCTCCCTCCTGCCCCCCAGTCTGTGCTCTCCAACCCCTCACGACCCCTGCGTCCTCTCCCCTGCATCCAGTCAACTGTGACCGAGTGACTCTCCCCTCCCCTAGTATGCACCCAGCATTATAATGAAGTCACTTAATCATGCACATGGACAGGAAACACCCTGCACTGCACAGCCACGAAGGAATGCCAGTTATGGCCGTCCACTGGCCCACGCTGTGCACATGGCCACCTTTTTAAAGATGAGTCCGGCTGGATAGTCCCGTGGGATCTGGCAACTCAGGTCCAGTTGTTGCTCTGTGTTGTTTTGTTGAGTTGTTGATTTTTGTGGAGGCTATTTACACGCAGTTGACATTCACAACTGTATCTTTATTGAAGCTAATACATGGCAATGTTCTTTATTTAAGAAGTTGCTTTGTGTACTAAGTGAATATAAAATAGTTTCTACTCTAATTACATATCAAAGCAATGAGTATCATAGTTTTTTTTATTTTCTTAAGACAACCTGACCTGTTGAAAAACAAAGAACATTATCTGAACTAGTGCCCTTGAACCAATAGATCATTAAAGAAATAAGTGAAAACTTCACCGCCGACAGCTGAGCCTAAATACACAGCTGCCTTTCTCCCCGCTCGCAGGAATCTGGGCTGTGTGTGTGTGTGTGTGTGTGTGTGTGTGTGTGTGTGTGTGTGTGTGTGTGTGTGTGTGTGTGTGTGTGTGTGTGTGTGGAGATCCACCCTTGCCTCCTCAGGAATGTCTGCAATGTAGGAGCCTCTGGATTGCAGACGATAGAGAGAGGATCTGTGTTTTTACCTATAGGGTCTGTAGGTTCAGACCCCATCCATATACAACCCTAGAACCTATCCCCAAGGCACTTCATGTAGATCTGAAAATATTAGATATAGGTAGGTGTAAAAAGCTTGCCCTCTGATAGGTTAGGAGTAATTGTTGCCATATTGCTTATGGTAGCTACCAATCCAACACTTTGACATCCAAGTGTAGGAGGTAGGGGCTAGGGGTTGTTTTTGGATGGAGCCTCAGGCCTGCAGAGAGCCTCTGCCTGCTTACATAGTACATAGCTGCCTGTAGCTGCCTGCCTCCCTGGCCACCCTGTGACATTGAAAACAAACAGAGCATGAATAAGCCCAGAGGACGGCCATAGAAGCCTGGCCCCTGCACCCTGCATGGCTAACTAGCTCACATGTCCAGATGGACTAAATAAAAACCACTGCCCTTAGCAGTGGCCAATGAGGAGTTGCCATAAGGAGGCCATGTCACATAAGGGGGCTTAGAGAGTTTACTGCCTCAGGGTGGACAGTGGGAGGGTGGTGGGATGGATGGGAGGGAGGGGGCGGTAGATTTGGTGAGGTTTGTGGCCAGTCGACATAAGCCAGACAGAGAGTAAGAGGGTGAACACCTGCAATCTGTTAGGAGCGGTTGTGACTAAAGGCTTTGATGTCCGCCGGTAGCGTAATCAGAAGTGAAATGAGCTCCAGTAAAAAAGCAAGAGGGGTTTCTTGTGCAAAAAAATACATAAAACAACTACTTAAGAAAAGAAAAATGTTGTTTTCCATTTAGCTAACCACTGCAGACAGATGCTATGGGCAGGAATGTGGTTGGAGGAAGGGAGAGGGGGATAGAGGGATGGAGGGAGGGGTACAAGTCTGGTTAAGGCATACAGACCTAGGCTTAGCATCCCTGGTGTCTGTGGCCTGCCGTCGTAAATCTCTTGGAGGGTTGGCCCTCGACAGACGTGCCTTAGAGCAAGACGCCCAGCTGCAAACACAGCCCTAACCCCCCTTTTGCCATTCTGCCTCCCCCTCCCCAGACCACTTAGAAAATGACCTCCTTTCCCCCTCCACAGCAGTCAGTGCACGTATTGATCCCCAAGTCCCTATTACAGGACTGACAAGCAGGCAGAAAGGCAGAAACCAGGCAGGCTGCTAGCCCTGCTAAAGCTTCTAGCTCCACCTGCTCAAACTCCAGCCGAGTCTTAGGCCGCTAATCGCTCCCTGAGAATCACAGATAGATGACACTGACAAGCATAGTGGACACCACAGAGTTGTGTTCTCATAGAAGTCATGATAAGACACCTCATAGTGCCTAAACCCCTCTCACTGTTAAAGTGAGGCTCTTTCCTCTGGCCCCCTTCCCTCCCCAACCCCACTTCTGCCTGGAACAGGATTAAGAGTACTGGAGTGCCCTGCAGCTAGCTATCAACAAAAGGTGTAAAATGAACCAGATGAGATGAGGGATAGAGGGAGGGGATGGAGGGATAGCAGGATGGAGGAAGGGCTGGAAACCATTAGGCCTTCAAATGTTTATAACTGACATCCCTACAATGTGCCTCCAGCAGGTCTGGGAACAGGAGATCACAGGCACCGGAAAGGTCGCTGTGGAACTAATGAGAAAGAGACTTTATTTAGTTTGTGAAATCAAATAAATGCTGTGCTTCCAAGATGTGACAGTTAATAGAATGATAAGAAAAAGGAGCCTCGGGTTAGCAGATGGATTTGGCCCGATGCCTTGACTTTGTCTGACAATACAATGAACTATTCAGATAAATTAATGAGAAGGCTATTTAATTTTCAAATAAATGCTGTAACTCCATGATGTAACGGTCTAGGGAACAATAACAAAAAGGCCTCAGGGAAAGAGATGGGTTGTGAACAGTGTGGCCAAATAATTTGCATTTTTGCACTCTGGGAGTGGTCTGAATGAGTGGTCTGAATGGGGAGGGGGAAACTAAAAACTAGCTCTTATTGGCAGAGAGGTTTGGAACTCTCTTTCTTTTTTGTCTATTAACTAATTTACCGCCTGGTGATGTCACCCGGCAGGCTAAAACTCCATCCCACCAGGATGAAATTTCAGGTGGTCTTTTCAAACAGCTCTTACACTAAAATGGCATATCATAATTTTCACAATTTCACAGTATTATTCCAACCTCATAGTGTGGACATATATATAAAACAGAAAAATCACATTTTTGACTGCACTGGGCCTTTAACAACCCTTTTTAATAACTTTTACATGAGGCTGAATTCAAATTGTGAAGTCAGGACTATTATTAGTTTTGCTCCAATGTAATAGATTTACCATCAATAACTGAACTGTTACATTAGCATCACAAACACAAACCATTGATATTTGTACATGGTGTTATGATATGGTAAGATAGTTACAATAAGCTTATGACACATTCACATTTAATTTGTTACGTTACAGCCTTACTGCTAAAATGTCTAAAAACCTGTTTTCGCAATGTCGTTATGGGGTGTGTAGATTGATGAGGATAAAAAAAAAAAGGCTGTAACGTAACCATGAAATGTCCCAGATTGTGCCTTTAAGAAGAGCTTGGATATGGGGCAGGGGGTTAGAGATTTGATTTAGGCCCTGCCTGATAGAGAGAATTAGAGGGAGTGACAGAGACCCTATCTCTTCAATCCCTCCCTCTCCTGCTAATGGGACCTACAGTGTTCAATTGACATGTTTCCCTTTCTTTAACAGTTTTTGTAGAAGTGTGAGAGTTATGTGGAGTGTAAACGCAAGCAACAAATGTATCTTTCCACAGGAAATGGTCCCTACTTTACCCTCTCTTGTGTTTGGTTAATGTGAGAGTGTTCTCAGTAGACAGGAGAGAGCTGAGCCCTGTAATTGTCTCAGACAGTGGCTGTGTCCGAATACCCATATATGAGAGAGAGAGAGAGAGAGAGAGAGAGAGAGAGAGAGAGAAAAACTCTGAGTCCCAGGGTAACAGGCTCTGAGGGCACTGCATTTCAACAGCACAATGGGTACACTGTAGTGGACAAGGATGGGACAAAGCCCTTTATATGAAAACCTGAGGACTGAACACACAGAACAGGCAAATATTGGACCTGCCATTGTACTCCGCTAAAGAAGGGTTGAATACCAAACATGTGGTCTTGACAACTTAAATTACAATATACTTAGCAAAAAATACAGAAAGATTGGAATGTTACAATGCACATTGAATTGATGAAAGGGGATTGCAATTGTGAATGTCAAAAACAGGTTAACATATACAGTATTCACAGTGTAGCATGTACAACAAATATGACTGGGTCATGACATTAAGCAGTGGTGTAGTGGTTCTTGGAAAAGTGGGTATACTCTGATGCAAAAATATATTTCAAAATGGCCTGCCCAATGAAGGAAAGGCGCCTTGTGTGAACAATGCTAGGTTTCCCTAGTTTTTTCAGGTTCTCACTCTCAAATCTAACTTTTTTAATAGAAAAACTACAAAAATTGGATGTTCTAAGTCCACAACAATGCTTAAAGCTGTAATATGTAACTTTTTGGACGACCCAACCAATTCACATAGAAAGGTGAGTTATAGATCTGTCATTCTCATTGAAAGCAAGTCTAAGAGGCGGTAGATCTGTTCTTTGTGCGCTATATCTATGCATCCTGTTCTTATGTTTTATTTTTGCATCTTTTACTTTTGGTTTTGTAACCCAGGTTCAAACAGCTGAAAATGTTTGGCTATGGAAAATATATTTCTTAGGTTTAGATGGTACGCTGATTATTTACACTATACTTGCTTGTTTTGTCACATAAACCGAAATTAAGGAACTATTAGAATTTTAGCAACCAAGAAATGGCAGACTGGTTTCTGCATAGTGCATCTTTAAACCACACCAGGAGACCATTTTTGAGGCCTGTGTAAAATCAGTCAAAATATTTTTAGGAGTTTTTTTGTTGTTGCAGTCAACATTTAATTGGGAAGTTAAGCCTTAAAAATGTTCATTCAAATAGCACTAAATTATGAATCGCAAAGATTCAACAAAGACTTTTTCAATAAGTTTAAATATCTTCCAACCCTACTGACTACCGATTCCGTTCAATTCTATGAACCTCTCCCTGCGACAATCATGAGAGCTGCACACTTTGACTGTCTGATTTTCCGCTGAAACTATACCGAACAAAAATATAAACGCAACATGAAACAATTTAAGAGATTTTTACCAAGTTACTGTTCAATTGAGGAAATCAGTCAACTGAAATAAATTTATTAGGCCCTAATCTACGGATTTCACGTCTGGGAATACAGATATGCATCTGTTGGTCACAGATACCTTAAAAAAATGGGCCTCAGGACCTCGTTATGGTCTTTCTGTGCATTCAGATCGCCATCAATAAAATGCAATTGTGTTGGTTGTCTGTAGCCTGCCCATACCATAACCCCACCACCACCATGGGGCAGTAGGTTCACAACATTGACATCAGCAAACTGCTAGTCCACACGACGCCTTACATGTGGTCTGCGGTTGTGAGTCCGGTTCGATCCACTGCCAAATTCCCTAAAATGATGTTAGAAGTGGCTTACGGTAGAGAAATTAACATTGAATTCTCTGGCAACAGTTCTGGTGGACATTCCTGCAGTCAGCATGCCAATTTCACGCTCTCTCAAAACTTGAGACATCTGTGGAATTGTGTTGTGCACATTTTAGAGTTGCTTTTTAATGTTGCCATGTGTAATGATCATGCTGTTTAATCAGCTTCTTGATATGCCACACCTGTCAGGTGGATGGATTATCTTGGCAAAATGAGAAATGTTCACAAACAGGGATGTAAACAAATTTGTGCACAAAAAATGTTATGCGTATGGAACATTTCTGGGATCTTTTATTTCAGCTCATGAAACATGGGACCAACACTTTACATGTTGCGTTTATATTCAGTGTAGCTATGTGTGCGGCGCGCATGTGCATATATTTCACATGCTTTATTACGATTGTGTAGGCTACTTTGTGAATAACGTATCTATTGTACTACATAATTTATATGGCATATACCTTCACTATACTACTTTGTTACGCATCAGTGGGGATTAAGTAGTGAGTATACGCAATGCCCACGGGGAAAAAGTGGGTAAATGGCATATATCTGCTACCTGCATATATCCCCCACTACACCACTGACATTAAGGCAGAAGATACAATCACAAGACAACCAGATACATGAAAGTGTTTGCAATGACAATTGATTGTACAGTAGGCTAGAGCTTCTATAAAAGGAGTGAGACAGGTGACAAAGTCTACATTATACATTTTTGTGGCAACAAATACAAAACTTTTTAGGAGTAACCTATTAAGGCCTGGTTCTCATTATCAAGCAATCCAGTTTCCTATGGAGATTATTGAACACATTGCACCTTGTGAATACAGATGATACGAAGTGATTATTCATTATCCCCCCTTACACCACAATAGTTTATTCCTATTAATAATCACAGCTGTGTAGCCTATCAAACTCCTGAGGTTGAAGGCTGACCATTAAACCTAAATAGCTACAAAGATGCATTGGCTCCTAAACAGGTACAAAGATGCATTGGCTCCTAAATAGCTACAAAGATGCATTGGCTCATATCACATTATTCCTGCAGCTATGTTTTGAGGCTGGCTGAAAATAAATTATGACCCATCCTGCACGAAGCCAAAAATCAACGTCAATGTGACTATTTATGCAGACATATAAAGTAGGCAAAACGTTGTTTTCACAAGAGGTAGTTCATCAATATATTAAAAAACTGTTTCAATTGACGCGCATTAATCTAGTACAGGTGTGTGGTTACTGATTTGCAGCACACGTCATTCTGTGGAGCAGATGCCAGATACAGAACCTCAAAATGAGAGGAATCAAAACTAAACGCCCAGCTGGTGGTACTTCACCTTGCAATGCAATATGTGTTTGTATAATCTGCTTATTCGACTCTGTAGTACTCCCGCATGTTCATCAGAGAGAAACCCTAATTCCGGAGACAATGGTTCGCTGTCTCTGTATAGCTCGAGCAGCCGAGTCCTGGTGTCCCTGCGCCGGTGCAGTTCTATAACACGCTGTACTGTCCTCTTTCTGAACACACACACCGAGTCCAAGACGGTGCTGTGGTACTTCTCCCACATATCCAGTACACGGTAACCGTGCACAAGCCCTGCCTCGTTGTCGATGAAAACCAGGTCGCCACGGGGTGTTCTGAGCAGGTTGTTGGTCTCCCTCTCCATCACGCGCGAGTCCCACTGCAGGCTAAAGAGGTTGCTAACGAGCCTGTCGAAGTTAGCAGACAGGTAGTCCAATATTATCAGGTCTGTCCACTGCATTAGCTCGAGCAGCTCCGCCGTCGTCTTGTTCCCCAGCTCTCCCCGTAGTGGACGCAGCCCCTTGCTCTCTTGGCGCAGCGGCGCAGGTGTGATTACCCCTGTCAGGTTGGCGACCCACTGGGTGAGCGAGACCACCGCCCGCTCACTCCACTGTAAACCTCCTATTCTTCTTCTCACAGAAGCCCATTGTTCACTGTCAACGTTCAACTGGGCGAGGATGAGAGGCGGCAGATTTGTAATACCCAGCAAACTAGCCAGGTAATAAGTCAAAGTTTCCCCCTGCACCTGGTCCGCGTTTATTCCATAACGCACGCATGCTTTGGATCGGTCCGAAAAAGTGGCCAGTTGATTAGATATTCTCCCACAGCCCGGCTCCAGTCTGACAATCCGATGTCCCCGGGCTCTCCCTCTCCATGCCCGGGCATGTTCCTCACTGAAGCTGACGGGAAACCTATCCTCAAGCCATTCACTCCAAAAAATTCCCTCAACCGGAGAGCCCAATTTGTCCGGGACCCCCCTCTGTGCTGACCCCTTGTTATCTACATTCATATGGTAATCTCTGATTCCTAAAGAGCCAGTTTGATCCGCAACACCAGTGAGATTGTGGGCATCCAGTATGCCCCCCAAATGCAGTCTCTGTGCTACTGGAACCGCGAGCAAAGCCCGGAAAGTTTTAGCAGAGAGGTCCGGGGATGGCCCAATGTGAGCGGACCCCCTACTCGTTAACTGTAGTCCCGTGTTGTATCTCTCCAATCTGCTCCAGACGTAGAATACACTGGCACAAGTGCAGAGAAAGAGAAGTGCAAGTAAATTCGCCGATATAGCCCTCATGGTTACTGAAAGCCGCCCTTCCCTTTGTTGCGACGAGATGACTAGCACATCCCCGACGGCTTCAGCTTCAATTATGAACGACTGTGTGGAATAAGAACTAGGTAGGCTAATCCAAGTGTTGTGAAACCACACCTAGCCAGAGTGCGATGCCTAGCACAGGCGCTGCGTCCCGTGCCCCGTTCACGGGCAGAGTTGTACTGTTTGGATCACGGAACCGCCCGTTAATAAGCAACGAGGTTCGCATCTCTGTTCCCGTTGGGTGAACTAAAATCCTTCTCCGTCGATAGGATATGAGCCATGACGCAGTCTTTTCTTTAACGGATCATCTTTTTTTTCAGCGTCTCTCGTTCCGGACAGCAAAGTGCTTTTTCTCTCGCTCCACGCGTCTCCATCTCTCCGATCTCCACTGGGTGCTGGTTGAGTTTGATTTGTGGTTGAGTTTGATTTGTGTAGTAGCTTCTGCTCCACAGAGACAAGGGGGGGGGGGGGGGGGGGCACGTGACTCGGGCTGCGAGCTGGGTAGGCTTATCGTCGGAAGTGGTGGGTCATATGGAAGCGTACTTTGGAGAGCTACACATCCAGAGCAAGTGCACGCAACGGCGACTCGCTTTTATCTGAATCAAACCGGTACTTTATTCAATTTTTTCAGTTTTGTAAAAAATACATTTTTACACCATTGGACTATACATATTGATTTGTCTAACCCTTGTTGGGCTACTAGATTATTCCATAGTTTTGATGTCCTCACTATTATTCTACAATGTAAAATAAAGAAAACCCTTGAATGAGTAGTTGTGTACAAACTTGACTGGTATATATATATATACAGTACCAGTCAAAAGGGTTAAAAAATGGTTCAATGTATGCATCATATATGGAACCCTCAAAATGGTTCAATGTATGCATCATATATGGAACCCTCAAAATGGTTCAATGTATGCATCATATATGGAACCCTCAAAATGGTTCAATGTATGCATCATATATGGAACCCTCAAAATGGTTCCATATAGAATCCTACATGGTGTAATAAATTCATTATGACTATTAAATAGCTAAGAATATAATTTAATAAACAAATAAATAATGTACAAAATACCTGCATAGTTTTTTAGAATTTGTAATTATATGCAAACATAGTTTTGAATTATGCACTGGTGGCCAGGGAGGCATCTCTTTGTTTGAATTATAGCCCATGTCAACTCTGGCTGACTTTTTTCAATACAACTTTGTCCATTAGTTACAGTGCATGACAAAAATGTCTCTTCTGCTCCATTCTCAGTTGTCATCAGCAGCAGCCGAAAGAGAGATCCTCTGCCGCTGATGGTTTTGGTTACTGCCAGACTGAGCAAAACATAATCTTACAAGTAATGTAACGATTAATTAACTAGGTTATTGAATCACCAAGACTTATTATACATAATGTATTACACTATAAATAATGTACACATACCTCTGTCAGCAGCAGCCTTCAAATGGCTTCATGAAACATAGTCCCCTCAATTGACTCCACACTGAAATAAAAGTAACAATTAGCTAATCACCAATGTCAGGCTGGGTCTGTAGCTCTATTTGGTATATCCCATAACAACAAATCATGTTTATTTGAAAGAGTTAGCTAGCTAGCTTGTAAAGTAGAAAATCAAAGTAGCCTAGCTTTTTCTGTTAAACTAGCTAAGTCCACCCATTTTGTCATCATTGAGTTGAAGGGAGACACCCATTCTATGAATGACTATTTCTTTTGTTTCAACTTTATGTATCTATCCTATCCACCTCCTTTTTTACATTACGATGGGCACATCCAAACAATTGAAGTGATGGATTCGACTTAGCTTTACTTCCCTCCTGCAGTGTGCCGATGGCAAATGCCAGAGGGAATTATTTGAAGGAGTCAATTTATAGAGTATTAAAATAAAGTAAAGATACATGTAACGACATGTTATGAGCCCAAGCCCAACAAAGCTGAAATGATTGTGCCATTATCTTAATATTATTTATATTTTTTACCAATACATAGCTATATGACAGGCTACCGCACATTAAGCACAACAGGAAAACTTAAAAGCAAATATACGTAGCTATGCTCTCTTTTGTAAGTCAATGAAACAAGCTCCAATAAGCAACTTTGTTTGAGCATGAACTACATTACAGTATTGTATTATGCTGTAATATATGAACTGTAATTACACACCTGTTTCAAACCATGAGCCTGGGAGAGAACATGTGATGTTGGTGCAGGACATGCAGCCTACAAAGTTACAATTATAGGCTAGCGAATTTGATTTAAATGTTGAAATATAATAGGCCATTACAAAGCTTGTGTCCCACTTAACCAAAACTCAACCTAAATGAAATCTTTTGTTGTCTTGATCTTCATCATTGTAACGATATGCTCAAATAATATTGATGCTATAATCAGATGCTGATGGCTTAATTTTCTCTCAGGAATATTGAATAAAAAATAACTGCTACAGCCTAGCGCCTTCTTGCATTGTCTCTTCTTTCAAACTCCCCGGCCAGTGGCTGGGAGTTCTATTCGCTGCTGTATTTAGCCTTCAGGAAACAAAAGCTTGCATCCCTCTTCCAATAGTCAGTCTATTAGTATAAGAAATGCAAAAAATATATATTCTTCCTGCAAACTATTCTAGTCTAGCTTTTCCTGGGACTCCAAGAGCTAATGAGGGTTTTTTAAGGAAAGAGACCAGCAGAGCTCATGGTGCGTATTGCACAAGAGACAAAGGCTATAAATTAGAAGCTTATTTCTAGCTGATCATTCTTTAGCTAAATATAAGGCTAATAGAATTGTGTATTGTTAACATTCTGTATACTCCCCTTGTCCTAAGGGTAAAAATGACCTGCTTTCACTAAACCCCTCAAATAAAGCAGCTTAATTGAATTTTAAACCCCAAATCTATTTTGCATGAAGAAACAACCTGTCATTCATCACAAACTTTGTGAATGTCTGGGGTTTCTCTCTTCACAATGCAGAAAGACTGCATTTAATCAGTGGACACAACTCGTTTTTATTACAACACACCTGTCATAATTGTTTTCTTTACTAAAGTAGAGGTTTATTATTATTGCTAAAGGTACTGCATAGGTGTAAACAAACAATATTTTGCAAGAGATAGCACTTGTATAGCCAAGAAAGTAGCAGAAATGTGCAGAAATAGTTTTGAATGCATTTTATTGAAGGGAAACAATTACAGTCAAACTTTTTTGGCAACATAGTGATAGATTCGTATACACTGTACAATGAGGAATTCAACTACAAAATACTCTTCTCCCATTTTTAAATCATTGCCCCCATCCACAAGGTGTATAAACAACAACAATAAATACGAATAAAATAAGATAATAAGACAAAAACACGAAGTACATAAATATTCAACTCTAATTAGCACATCGGACAGTATGCAAGCGTGTGCTTTAATTAAACACATTATTTCCTCCTGCTTCTAGCTAACATTTAGTTTGCAACAGCACACATTTGTAAGAACCTGGCTGCTTGCCACACAGACCTTGGCAACAAATTTCACGAACATCACGAGCTTACATTTCTTTTTATTATCAATGTCACCAACCAAAACAAGAAACAACAAAAACGACCGTGAAGCTTACTTGGGCTATACAGGCCACTAACAAAGTCAACTACCCACAACTAAGGTGGCAAAACAGGCTGCCTAAGTATGATTCCCAATCAGAGACAACAATAGACAGCTGCCTCTGATTGGGAACTACACTCGGCCAAACACACAGAAATACAAAACATAGAATGCCCACCCCACATCACACCCTGATGTCGTGTCTTTGGCTATGCCGGATTAAGTGATATGACATGTTATTCTGTAAAATCCTTTCTCCGTAATTAATATTACCTGATTGAGCTAATCATGTAAATGTAATTAACTAGAGAGTCGGGGCACCACAAAATAATATTTATAGAGCTGTTATCTTCCGAATAAACTCTTAAAGACTTAGTAATATTTTACATCAATAGCAGTCAATATTAATCCGTCACCTTAATTCAGTCTCGTCTGAAAGTTGTAAATTCTTGGTTATCTTCACGAACCCTGGCTAACAAGTTGAATCAGCAATACAAAATTGGGTTTCATTATTTATTTACTAAATACCTAACTAATCACACAGAATTACATATACAAAGAATGAATCATACCTTGATTACAAATGACGTCATAAAGGAAAACGTCCCTAGCGGGCGGAACATGTATGACAGCTGGTTACACAAAATAAAAGGGGCTGGGTTTGAGTGAAAGAGCGGGAAGACTGAGGGACAAAGGGAGAAGCTGTGCTATTGTAAACATCAGTATCTTCTGCATTCTAAATTACCGCCCATTTGGAAAAGGAAAATGCAATAATTACTCTGAGCTGCGCTTCGGTAGGTTGGTGGTAGATGGAAGGCCGTGTTGCCAAACCGAGTTCTTTGTCCTTTGAAGAATGTCTCTGGTTGTCAATTGGATACGTTGTAGTAACGTCGTTGTGTGGTAGACGGGATACTCTGTCGGTTCTTTCCTAGCCCGCGTTTGCAGCTGCTGTTGCTAACTCAATGGCTAGGAGGTATCACTTCTGTAGTTAATAAGAGTTCAAAGTTCATACCATTCGCAACCAAAGCTCACGCTGAGGTTGGCTTAGTTCTGTAGTTGACATGTTAGTCCTTTTAACGCAGAGGCTGCAGACCTCATGTACTTAGAACAGGAGGTTACATTTTCGTCAAAGCTTTATATAGTGGAGCGAGAAGGGTGTGTCTGACAAGTATTATAACCCATGTCTCTTCACTGGGGCGGGCCACTGATTGAGCAGAGACCTACCTTATGAAAACCCAAATCTCTTTGGAAGCTAAACTTACATTTCATCTCTCCACCAATAATTTTATATTCAAACATTTAAATTTAACAACAATTCCATGTGAATCCGATAACTCTGATGTGTAGACTTTCCATTGTAGACTTTATGTCATCCTGTCATCGAGGAGAATGTCTCAGATGACAACCGAACTGACATCATATCAAATCAAATAAAATCAAATGTATTTATATAGCCCTTCGTACATCAGCTGATATCTCAAAGTGCTGTACAGAAACACAGCCTAAAACCCCAAACAGCAAGCAATGCAGGTGTTAAAGCACGTTGGCAAGGAAAAACTCCCTAGAAAGGCCAAAACCTAGGAAGAAACCTAGAGAGGAACCAGGCTATGAGGGGTGGCCAGTCCTCTTCTGGCTGTGCCGGGTGGAGATTATAACAGAACATGGCCAAGATGTTTAAATGTTCATAAATGACCAGCATGGTCAAATAATAGGTCTGGGACAGGTAGCACGTCCGGTGAACAGGTCAGGATTCCATAGCCACAGGCAGAACAGTTGAAACTGGAGCAGCAGCACGGCCAGGTGGACTGGGGACAGCAAGGAGTCATCATGTCAGGGAGTCCTGAGGCATGGTCCTAGGGCTCAGGTCCTTCGAGAAAGTGAAAGAAAGAGAGAAAGGGAGAATTAGAGAGAGCATACTTAAATTCACACAGAACACCGGATAAGACAGGAGAAGTACTCCAGATATAACAAACTGACCCTAGCCCCCCGACACAAAAACTACTGCAGCATAAATACTGGAGGCTGAGACAGGAGGGGTCAGGAGACACTGTGGCCCCATCCTACGATACTCCCGGACAGGGCCAAACAGGAAAGATATACCCCACCCACTTTGCCAAAGCACAGTCCCCACACCACTAGAGGGACATCTTCAACCACCAATTTACCATCCTGAGACAAGGCTGAGTATAGCCCACACAGATCTCCGCCACGGCACAACCCAAGGGGGGGGGGGGGTGGCGCCGCCAACCCAGACAGGAAGATCACATCAGTGACTCAACCCACTCAAGTGACGCACCTATCCTAAGGACGGCATGAAAGAGCACCAGTAAGCCAGTGACTCAGCCCCTGTAATAGGGTTAGAGGCAGAGAATCCCAGTGGAAAGAGGGGAACCGGCCAGGCAGAGACAGCAAGGGCGGTTCGTTGCTCCAGAGCCTTTCCGTTCACCTTCACACTCCTGGGCCAGACTACACTCAATCATATGACCCATTGAAGAGATGAGTCTTCAGTAAAGACTTAAAGGTTGAGACCGAGTTTGCGTCTCTCACATGGGTAGGCAGACCATTCCATAAAAATGGAGCTCTATAGTAGAAAGCCCTGCCTCCAGCTGTTTGCTTAGAAGTTCTAGGGACAATTAGGAGTCCGTCTTGTGACCGTAGCGTACGTGTAGGTATGTATGGCAGGACCAAATCAGAGAGATAGGTTGGAGCAAGCCCATGTTATGCTTTGTAGGTTAGCAGTAAAACCTTGAAATCAGCCCTTGACTTGACAGGAAGCCAGTGTAGGGAGGCTAGCACTGGAGTAATATGATCAAATTGTTTGGTTCTAGTCAGGATTCTAGCAGCCGTATTTAGCACTAACTGAAGTTTATTTAGTGCTTTATAAGGATAGCTGGAAAGTAGAGCATTGCAGTAGTCTAACCTAGAAGTGACAAAAGCATGGATACATTTTTATGCATCATCTTTGGACAGAACATTTCAGATTTTTGCAATGTTGCATAGATGGAAAAAAGCTGTCCTTAAAACAGTCTTGATATGTTCGTCAGTATGGTGATGAACGCTGAGCTGTATTCAATGAATAGCATTCTCGCTTCGGTGTTCCTTTTGTCCAGGTGGGAAAGGGCATTGTGCAATTTTGGGGCTTCACCATGTTTCATTGAAATGTACAGCTGTGTGTCATCCGCTGCAGGGCAGTGAATGTTAACATTATGTTTTCGAAAGACATCCCCAAGAGGTAAAAAATATAGTGAAAACAATAATGGTCCTAAAACGTGACCTTGAGGAACACCGAAATTTACAGTTGATTTGTCAGAGGACAAACCATTCATAGAGACAAACTGATATCTTTCCGGCAGATAAGATCTAAACCAGGCCAGAACTTGTCCGTGTAGACCCATTTTGGTTTCCAATCTCTCTAAAAGAATGTGGTGATCGATGGTATCAAAAGCAGCACTAAGGTCTAGGAGCACGGGGACAGATGCAGAGCCTCGGTTTTATGCCGTTAAAAGGTCATTTACCACCTTCACTAGTGCAGTCTCAGTGCTATGATGGGGTCTAAAACCAGACTGAAGCATTTCGTATACATTGGTTGTCTTCAGGAAGGCAGTGAGTTGCTGCACAACAGCCTTTTCTAAAAATGTTGAGGGGAATGGAAGATTCGATATAGGCCGATAGTTTTGATATTTTCTGAGTCAAGGTTTGGCTTTTTCAAGAGAGGCTTTATTACTGCCACTTTTAGTGAGTTTGGTACACATCCGGTGGATAGAGAGCCGTTTATTATGTTCAACATAGGAGGGCCAAGCACAGGAAGCAGCTCTTTCAGTAGTTTAGTTGGAATAGGGTCCAGTATGCAGCTTGAAGGTTTAGAGGCCATGATTATTTTCATCATTGTGTCAAAAGATATAGTACTAAAACACTTGAGTGTCTCTCTTGATCCTTGGTCCTGGCAGAGTTGTGCAGACTCAGGACAACTGAGCTTTGAAGGAATACGCAGATTTAAAGAGTTAAAGAGTCCGTAAAAAAAACGTGAAAGCCATCCTCACTTGGGGAATGCTGCTTTTTAGTTAGCTTTGCGACAGTATCAAAAATAAATTTCGGATTGTTCTTATTTTCCTCAATTAAGTTGGAAAAATAGGAAGATCGAGCAGCAGTAAGGGCTCTTCGATACTGCACGTTACTGTCTTTCCAAGCTAGTCGGAAGACTTCCAGTTTGGTGTGGCGCCATTTCCGTTCCAATTTTCTGGAAGCTTGCTTCAGAGCTCGGGTATTTTCTGTATACCAGGGAGCTAGTTTCTTATGAGAAATGCTTTTAGTTTTTAGGGGTGCAACTCCATCTAGGGTGTACCTTGTCAGCTCGGGGGTTTGAACTTGCAACCTTCCGGTTATTAGTCCAACGCTCTAACCACTAGGCTACCCTGTCACCCAAAGCCCCATGCCCCAAGCCCCAAAGCTCCATGCTCTAACTTCTCAGACAGTTTTTTCCTAATATGGCTTTGCAACATTGTGGATTGGTATTAGGCCTTGGCTAATCATTGCACTCAAATAATTACATAAACATTGACTTCTGTGTGCAGTCTCTTAAAGTCATTTAAAATAATTACTGCACTTAATTTCATCATTTATCAATGACTGTGGGTTATACGGTTCATGTACGATTTTCATTACGTCTGCATGATTAGTTCTTCTGCTGAATGCAGCTCATTTGAGTGGATAAGAATTTACTTGTCTGGGATAACACTGAAGCGCAGGCCTATCTTCCATACTTAATTAGGATTAACAGGGCCACACAACGAAAACGACTTGATTTATTTCTACTCTTTGAGCCTGTTCCCACGATGCTTTATTTTTAGAATCCATGGGCTATTGCTGAAATTAACAATCCTCTAACATACTGTACCAATATCAGTGGTGCCAGTTCAGCTAAACCTAAGGTATGGCAAAGTAGGGTGTGTAGAAGCTCATTTACTGCATTTGTACACAATTTAGAAACTCTGAAATGGTATTTGGAGAACAGCAAAAAATAACACAAATGACCCCAGCCTTTATCCCTACTAAGCTATATGGAATTGTTTAAATTATTACCACAATATTAGGTTTAAAGGCACATTTCAATGCTGCTTTATTTTACTATATATGTCCATTAATATGTTATTGTCATATGAAATGTTTCATAAAAATGTTGAATTTCTGTATCAAATATGAGCGTTTCATAAGTAAAACTGAGGTAACATAGCTAATGTTACCTAGCTGTAATGACCGCGGAGGGGATGCCTGCCGTATTATGGGCTCCTAACCAATTGCGCTATTTTGTGTATTTTTCACGTTGTTTGTAACTTATTTTGTTGCCAATGTTTCTGCCACCGTCTCTTTTGACCAAAAAGAGCTTCTGGATATCAGAACAGTGATTACTCATCTCAAACTGGACGCAAAGGATTTACTGCTGCTACTGGACAAGTCCCAAATCCCCGTCATTCGCATGAAGAGGATTCATCGATAGACGGGACACAGATCCGGGTTGCCTTGCTGGCTGATCGACGACATGGATAACATATAGTTGCCTGGGTTTTCCGTGTATTTGCAAGACAGAACAGCTACCTCCGCTAAGACAAGGGGTGGTGGCCTGTGTCTATTTGTCAATAACAGCTGGACCACACTATTTATCAAGAGTTTTCATCTACAGTACCAGTCAAAAGTTTGGACACACCTACTCATTCAAGGGGTTTTCCTTATTTTACTATTTTCTACATTGTAGAAAAGTAGTGAACACATCAAAACTATGACATAACACGTATGGAATCATGTGGTAACCAAAAAAGTGTTAAACAAATCAAAATATATTTGATATTTGATATTCTTCAAAGTAGCCACCCTTTGCCTTCATGACATCTTAGCACACTTCAGAGGCATCTGCATTCACCAAATAGTGGGTGGTTACCCTTACATATATTCTCCAGACTTGCCCAGAGGGAGTTGTTGATATGTTGTAAAAAAAAAATATTCTAGATAACATTTTGTTTGGAAAAATGTGCCAAAAATACATTTAACTTAGGCCTACATGTCTTTAGTATTTTACAGATAAAAGATAAAACAATGTTTTATCCACAATCTGCTCTGGACAAGTCCAGTCTTGGAGTGTCTTATTAACAAAATTAAACCAAAATATTTAGGCTGACTTTGTCCAGTGTCCAGAAAATGAAATAGATGCATAATACACACTATTTTGTCACAACAAGGCCGACTTCAAATACCGACATTACTGTGAAAGTAACCCGTGCATAAAACAGCTGACTGCGAATGAAAACTACAGTATGTCAGATAAATACGACACATGCTTTGAAATAAAATGCACACATCAGAGGACTTACTTAGGCCTACAATTGACAGGGATGCATGAGACAAACAAACTCAACCAGAGAATGATGAAAATCACAAAATAAAACAGGAAAACCTACACATGCCTTTTTAAAGGCAGCACCGCTGAATGAACAGTGCCTACATACTGGTAGTCATAGTGGAGCTCCGTGGCGTGGTGCTGAATGGACAGCGCCTCTGTCTTGTAGCCAGGTATAGAATTATTTCATTTGTGGGCAGTTTTATATTTTCTGGGCACAGTTAGGTAGCCTACAATGCGTATATGAAAATCATAACTGGCACGCAGATCTTTAGAAATGGTAGGATCAATTTTAAATTTGCATTCCACATGGAAAAAGGTGTCTGATGCCCTTGTGGAACGGCTCATAAACTGTACCTCATAAACTGTAGACAGTGTCATTGTCTCGTGTGCTTCAAATCAAAATGGTCCTGTGCACTTCCTGCTTATTTTTGCATTGCCTGTCTGCATTATTTGCCAGGGAAGGGAAACATTCTACGAAATATTGACACATTGTATCAACAAGGTGACTCTGAGAATATTGAAAAATTGTATCAATGAACGAGGCAGCTCGGAGAATGTTGATAAATTTTGTATATCTCAAGGCTACTCTGAGAATATTCATTGTATCATAGTAGCCAACCAGGAGGTGGCTTGTGCACATTTTTAGCTTGTCGCTGTCGTATTGTGTTGCCTCCACTGCATCTGGGTGCTCATTATATGCAACAACAAAAAACATCCCAACATCCACACTATAGCTAAATAACTTAGCGATGTTTAATGATGTTTTACCAGGCAGATTGATCTGTTAGAATATCTTATTTTAATTCAGGAAGATTTACAAGCAAGACTGATAGAGTGAGAGGTGGGAATTCATTATCAGAGGCAGGTAGGCTACAGGTAGGGATGCAGGTAGAGGATGATGATGAAGTAGGTTTACAGCAAGAAGGGAAAAAAAGTTTGCCCTTTTTAAGCAATCATTCATTATTTGCCTTATCTCAATTATCATTCTGTCACTGCATGACAATGCACATTTCTTATAGCCTACAATTGTTATTGACTTTGAAGCCAAAAACAGGAGAAGTTGTTTAGTTGTTTATTTTCATACCGATAGATGAAACTAAAATTGCACGAGCTTACTGGGCGAATTACTTGAAATATCAATTAGGCATACAGCTATGAAAACCAATATTTTAATAGTAATGAAATAGCTTTTGGTGTCGAATGGTCACCAAAAAGGAGGGCTCCTTCCACCTCCCAACTCCCAATGTAATTAACCCCTGGATATCAGATTACAACAAGGCCTACAGGGCAGGGTTCAAATGCTGACATCAAATTCAAAGTAATCTGTGCACTGCCTAAATGGCAGACCGGCAAAGAAAACTGGCACGGTCTCTGCTCTCTGCTTTCTAAAAGTGAGACAAAAGGCGTGCAGGCTGGCAGCTGCTCTCCAAGCAATGCTCCACATGGTCCTAAAGCCAGCCTCTAGTATGCTAAACAGCTGTTGCATTTTAATCAGGATTGGAGTGATTTCCTTTTTTTTTTTAAGTGACTACTTTATTTTTGGTCGTGAGCTAGGGTGCCTTACCCAACTGATGCCCCTGACCCTCACAGCCAGTCAACTCTGCATTGAAATTCTTAATCAGATTAATTGGGTCATTTTTACAGTAGCATGCTGACATACCACATTTCCTGAATCCAGAATAACACAGCTCCAGACTGAATGCTCAATTACTAAGACTAAAATAGCCAGAGGTTCATGAACAACAGTGTTCTGAAATGGCCTTCTGTCATAAGAATGAGGCCACTTTAACATGGAGATGAGATTGTCTCTCTGTTATACTGAGAGGACAGGATGTGTGGGCCAGACAGCTAGTTGCCCCGTATAACTTTCACCTCTCCAGCCCTGGCATATCAGTGACAACAAGGCTCAGACATAGGAAATGAAGACGGTTTAAACTGCAGTATTGGCATTCCGTCTAGTGGGTGTGCGCTGTGCAGGCTTTTAAGAGTCTGGTTTGACCCTATTGTGTTGACTGGCCCTGCTCCATTCCGCAGCAGTGTGCGGTATCCCTTTCTCCCAGAAGCACAAGTGCGGGCCTGCGTGTTAGGATATCAAGCCTATCCATTTCCTGCCATGTGTTATCTCCAGGTTCACAGTACCTCTGAGGCCCCGCCTCCCTACTGCATTCTTTCTTCATTCTTTCCTCATAAGACTACAGTCTTCCTCGTAAAAAAAACGGCAAACCCCAAGAGTGTTGTATAACACCGGCCTCGGCCACTCTCCTCCAATCACCTCCCTTGGTGGTGGCTGCTGCGGCGACAAGAGAGACCATGCTTTCTATCATTCCGTCCGCAGCATGACTCCCGAGACACAGTACACCCTGCCTGGCCTGCCCGCCTGTCTGGCCACACCACAGCTGTGAGAGCTCAGGTTCTCTGTGGTGTCTGCCTGCCTGAGGGAGGGAGACAAACAAACAAGAACAGGAGAAAGCACACCAACCAGGCTGCTGTCATTTCCTGTTTAATGTTAGCCCATGCTGAGCCATAACTCGTGCTGCCCCTGATATGGCCCAGGAGTCTGGTTGCAGGGCTGAAAAATATATGGACAGGCCTTCCATTACCACTGAGAATTGCTATCATTTCACTGGGCGTTGGGGACATGCTGGGTTCATATCCTCTGGAAGGAATTCAATGCTCGGTCTGCTGGTATCTGGTGTGATGATACCTCTAGTTTAAGTGTGAGTGTCGGTGTGTGTATGAGAAGGAGGAATTTATGTGTAGGCTTTGTGTTTGAGAGAAATTATGCAGATACAGTAAGACAAAACAATTTGATTAAGAGCATGGAGAGAGGAACTATTTTACCTGACACATTACTCTACATGGGATATGCAGACAAGACATGACATGCTGCGCGATTGTCTGTGCGACTGCATACATGTGAGATAGGATAATGGACAGAGTAAGATTAGAACATGTTAGCCAGATGGGGGGGATGGGTCATGTCATAGTTTGATGGACTAAGTACTTTAATGGTGAATAAAGACTCTCTCCAAGGTGTTTCTATCTGCCATGCATTCTGGGAATCAGACTGTTAGCATCTGTTCCTGCTTCCTTTAGTGGTTCTGTTTCTTCAACGGAGAATGATAAAATCATTTAGGCTGAGGCAAACTTACTGGCAGTAGAGACATGGATGCATCTTTAAATACACTCAAACAGCTACACAGACGGAATTATTAAAGTGACATGTACAGTGCCTTCAGAAAGTATTAACATCCCTTGACTTTTTCCACATTTAGTTGTGAATCAATACACCCAATCACTACAAAGATACAGGCATCCTTCCTAACACAGTTGCCAGGGAGGAAGGAAACCACTTTAAAACAGTTACAGTTTAACTGTAGTCATACACGAAACTGAGGATGGATCAACAACATTGTAGTTCCTCCACAAAGCTAACATAATTGACAGAGTGAAAAGAAGGAAGCTGGTACAGAATAAAAATATTCCAAAACATGCATCCTGTTTTTAAACAAGGCACTAAAGTAATACTGCAAAATATATGATAAAGCGGTTCACTTTTTGTCCTGAATACAAAGTGTTATGTTTGGGGCAAATCCAATACAACACTCTCAATATTTTCAAGCATTGTCGTGGCTGCATCATGTTATGGGCATGGGAGTTTTTCAGGATAAAAAATAAACGGAATGAAACTAAGCAGAGGCAAAATGCTAGAGGAAAACTTTGTTCAGTCTGCTTTCCACCAGACACTGGGAGATGAATTCACCTTTCAGCAGGACACTCACCTAAAACACAAGTCCCAATCCACACTGGAGTTGCTTATCAAGAAGACAGTGAATGTTCCTGAGTGGCCGAGATACAGTTTTGACTTAAGTCTACTTGAAAATCTATGGCAAGACCTGAAAATAGTTGTCTAGCAATGATCAACAACCAATTTGACAGAGCTTGAAGAATAAAAAAAAAAATAATGGGCAAATATGGCACAATCCAGGTGTGGAAAGCACATACAGACTTACCCAGAACGACTCACAGCTAATATCACTGCCAAAGGTGCTTCTATAAAGCATTGACTCAAGGGTGTGAATACTTATGTAAATAAGATATTTATGTATTTCTACAAACATGTTTTCACTTTGTCATTATGGGATATTATTGTGATTAGATGGGTTAGGAAAAAAACACTATTTAAGGAATTTTGAATTCAGGCCATAACAAAACAAAATGTGGAGTAAGTCAAGGGGTATGAATACTTTCTGAAGGCACTGCGGAGCTTTTGTTGTGTTTTTTTGGGGGGGTGACGCTGAGAGGAAAAATGACAGGCTGTCACTACTGTGTCATCTCCCCACCACTGAACATTTGAATAATGCATTTATTACACAGGGCAGACATTGTAAACAGTTTTATTTGATACTTGTATGCGCCACATTGTGCTGGCTGCCTGGCAGGTGATGTGCTGTACTGCCACGTCTTGCTTCACTTCAGAAAGGTACACAGGATATGCTTTTAATCTTGGCTGAGGATCACACAGTTGCTTTGAACGCCGCGTTTGTCTCTCAACAAAATAGCTCACATGCATGGGTCTTATTTGCCAATTTTCCATTCAAACTCGATGCACCATAAAAGGCGAGAGCCCTTTCTCCTCCTCTGCCGTCTAAACACAGGCTTGGCCCAGTAGGTATATGAAGCATAAAACCCAGCCTTTGCTGAAGCGAGCGGCAGATAAAGCCGAGGCTGGAAATCCGCTGCTGGCCTGGGACCTTCACAGCACCGCACACTACTACACAGCCTCCCCAAAGCTCAGACTTTTTTAATATCCAATACGAATTTATTAGCTTGCATTTGACAATCTCCTGAGCCCCCCTTGGTGGTGGCCGATAAGTGGGCCCATGGTTTTCAGAGGTGATTAATGCAGCTCAGTCCTGGCATGGCACCATGGCCCCCTTTCCCTCCTCTACTCTCCTCCTTACTCACCCTGGGTTATTGCTCTGACAGCCATGAAGGAAAGACTGGGAGGAAATACTGGCCCATTTGACGTACTGTACTTTTACTCATCTTCATCTGGGGAAAGGAGATAAAAGGACAAAAAGGGGAGAGAGAAAGAAAATATACACAGTGAGAGAGAAAGGTTGTTCTCTGCTGTTCGATCCTCCCTCACTGTTCTTTTACAGAAACAGAGGAGCACTGGGATACAGAGCTATGCTACACTATGTGAGGGAGGGTGGAAGACTGGTGCACTGTCTAGCAACTACATTAAGGAAGCAGTGTCCAATCTCCCATGTTGCACCCACTGACCTGCCACACCAAATCCCCTATTAAATAATTCAACAATTGAAAAACATGAACTGGCTTATTGACTCTGGCCTGCTTAGTGCATTGTGGGAAGCCCGGCCTTTAAGTAAAGTCCATTGACGCACACGTGCGTCACACGGTGATGTCATTTTTTATATTAAATAGCTCCCTGTGTGTTTATGCTGGAGACTTACCCTTTCTTGTTGGCCTAGTGGCTGCAGCTCAATCCCCTCTTTTCGCCGATATAACGTTTGTGCCTATTCCATAACATGGGGCTTGTGAAAACTTCCTTTTTCTACACGAGAAGATCTGGACAAGGAAATCTTCAAGAAATCACATGTTAAACCTGAACTCTGTGACCTAAAAACGAATACGTCAATAATATTGAAAGAGGAGACTCTCATGAACACAAGCTTCAGAGGAGTTGTCTGAAGGTAACCCAGTACCAAAAATGGCAAAAACATGGCAGACACTTCAAAACCTTTATGATTTATTTTTGGACTGTGTTTTGCCATGTACAAACGTGTTATTCAATGTGTTTCTATGGGCTATAGCAGTAAATTCCCCAAAATTATTTTCTTAAAACAAGATGTTATACCTACAGGGATACTAAAATCAAATGGCCAAATTATACAGTTTGTGACCATCTTAAAACTAAAACTATTCCTGTTAGCTTAGTAGATATTGAGATCTAAGGGCTTAGACTTTTACAGGGGTTCAATTGGCTAAAGAGGAGCTTAACTGCATGTGATTGTTGTTAGTAGACTCAGCCACAGAATCAAATGTATTGTTCTGGTGAAATGCACCATGGGTTATGATCGTGTCCGGGTCTCTTATATGGGTCACATGGTCGGTTAGGATTAGAGTTGGGGCTCAAACGGTAGGCTCGTCATGTTTCATATGAAGATTTACTCTGCTAAACGAGAGCAATAAAAGGCCTGAGTTTAATGGGCACGTGCTTGCCAGCCTGAAATGCTTGTTCTCATCACATCACATTGGTTTTACAGGGGGCTGTGGCTAACATATCCCTTCGTAACTGCTCTTACACACACACACACAGCGCACACACTCACACACACACACACACATACATACATGTACACTCCAACCCTCCTCTGCCAACCCAACTAACCCAGATCTTTCAAACCAAGTCAACCAACCTCTAATTAAAAATGTGCACTGTGAGGCATATGAGCATAGACCAGACAGAACTTAGCTGCGTCTCTAACTGGGGACGTTTGTCCAGCTGTGCATATCCTGCCTCCAAAGGCCTTGCTCTTTTTAAAGGGAAAATCGCATCTCTCTAGAGCAAAGACTCATCTGCTAAGCCTTCCAGATTCACTAATCCTATCCTCTCCCTCCTCTCTCTCTCTCTATCCCCCACACCTCCCTCTGCCAGGATAACTGTGCTGTGAGCGGTGTGTTCAGACTTTACCGGGGTTTACCACTGGACCCTGGGTTCTGGCAGTTTTATATTGCCTCTTTTTACTGGTTCACCAAGCTCATATCTCATACTCTCTCTCTCTCTGCTATCCAATTGGCTACACTCGTAAGGTCCATTCAGATTTTGGGGGCTGTAGAACTAGGTTAGCCGTCCCACACAGTTTTAAAGGATAGTTTTATATTCACTTGCCTTGCAGTGTGTATACGATTTCCATTACTTAATGCAAAACACATTCCTTTTTTAATTAAAAATAACACTTGTAGGCCTATTCCCATTTTCCACCATGAGTGACTAAAAATCTCTTCAACATGTTTGTTTAGAAAAATAAAGAATAAAGTTGAACAAGCTTATGTTTCGGCACCTAGTGTTGATTTATTCACCTCGGTTGGTCCGCAAGGTTGTGGCAATATTCTAAAAGTAATGGAACTCCACCTCTGCCCCACTGTGTTCCTAGTCACTGGATTGACTCCTGGCTATACTGCAACAACAGAACTGGGGGAGAGGCTAAAGGGTCAGGGGCCTGGACACAAGACTCACCCTTGACCTGTTGACCCCTTTGCGTACTGGGACATGGTTGTTGACAGCGCCTTGGTGGGGGAGGGTTAAACATGCTGGTCACAGGGGCAGTAAGGCATGCAAACCAGCTAGGCAGGGACCCAAACAGCCATGGAGGACTGGATCAGACATGGCTGATCAAATGGTCCACATGTAACCAGACACATGCTGTAGGGCCACTTCTTAACTTGAGGTCCATGCTCAATTGCCTGTGACTGGAATATCTGTGTAAATCATACATTCATGTCATGCTATGCTTAAAGCTATGCTGTATGGGGGATTCAAAAAGATATTCAAACATTTTTCAATGCCTCATGCTTTAATCATTCTTGTTTTTTGGTGCTTTTGTCATGACTCTCATGAGAAGAAATACACCTTTACATCTCTTTTTGAGTGCTGATCCCCCACACAGCATTTGATGCTACTATTTTCCTCCACACACCCTACGTTCTGAGAGAAGTGCTTTCAAGAACTTTTACATGTTTAGTGCTTGATCTTAAATTAGCGTTCAGCCCATGTAGTGCAGCCAGAGTGCTTGCTTGGACAAATATTGTTTGTTTGAGTTTATTGTTAATGCTTGGCACAATGCACCCAAACTTGAAACATATTGAACATAGTTTTTTTCTCCCAAACTGGGAGTAAGCTCTTATTCTTGTCTCACAATCTCTTTCCATTTTAATGAACTGTGCTATGCATTAATCATGCAGTCCTGTTTTTTTAAATCCTACTTCAATGACAAAGGGCTACATGAAAGAGTGGAGCCATCTATTTGAGCCTAAGAGGATGCACAACACCAGCGCCTGATATAATTGACTGTATTTCATTCCATGTCTGCTATGAAATGGGAGGCCAGATAATTTACGACCTTGACATTGCCATAGCATGCATCTCCATGGCCTTGGTGTTGGGTGCATTCTTTTGCCTCCCCCTGCTTTACTTGTGCCTGTGAGCTCTAAAGTGGTGGATAGTCTATCACCACTGATAGATTTATGTCCCCTGGGACTGGCTTGTATCACTGTTGTTGGCTGTCATTGCATACATTACACAGTTTAAGTGAGAATGGTCACCAAAAATAACAACAAAGGAGCACCAATTGAATTATTTAGTGTGGTGGGTAGTGGTGGTAGGGCACACACACACACACACACACACACACACACACACACACACACACACACACACACACACACACACACACACACACACACACACACACACACACACACACACACACACACACACACACACACACACATTGCTCCAGTCTACTGCCCCTACTCAGGAGAGGACATCTTGCTCTTAGCTGGCAAATTGAAAATCAATATACAGTAGATTAAAATGCAACATTGGAAGAACTCAAGCACATAGAAAGCTATGTGTGTAGACACTCTTCTAACCTTCATCCGGACTGCTGCAAGAGAAATGGACAGGTTGAAAGCAAATACCTTACAAACTTATATTACATCCAACCCTGGCATCTAAGTTCTGCAGAGATGACTGAGAGGAGAGGAAGCCCCTTCACATTCCTGCCTTCCTTGTGTAGCTCCTTGCAGACTCTGAGGTTATGGTGCCCCCTAGAGGATGGTAGTAGTAGCAGACAGAACCAACATTAATCTCCTCTCCCAGCCTTTGTTTAAATAGCACATTAATCCTGACTACTGATAACTCATCCTCATAAATAACAATGAACATTTCTACTGATAATGACTTGCCTTTCTAACACACTTTAATTTAGGCAAAGAACTGCTACGTGTCTCAGCATTATCTTGTTTTGACCTGTTGACCTTTATGATTTCTGAAAAGGTGAAGCGTGGTTTATTAATCAATGTTGCAATGGATTTTCATCAACTCGATCTTCCTCCTATCTGACTTCAACAGTTAGAAATAGTTCCAGTCATACATGGATTAGTCTCATCCATTGTCATAAACCTAATTGCATATAATTCCATATATATCACTGAACATGGTTGAATCAGAGCAGAATTGAAGAATTGAAGTCTAGTCTCTCTCTCTCTCTCTCTCTCTCTCTCTCTCTCAGGGGAGAGTATAATGATGTGCTCACTCCTTGTGGGTTGATGATGATCAGAGCAGTGCTTTGCTGTCTCAGCTATGAGCTACAGCAGACACCTAACCAGTCCCCTCCCAGCAAAGAAGTCCAATACCTACCCCAACATAGGATATACACCCTTCCGATTTCACAAGTGACCACCATTACACATTACACATTCAATATCCACACAGTAATATTGCCTTGGCGGAGAATTACCAAAGATGTCTCCAACAACTGAATTTATTTGAAATTGAATATCAAAATAACTATTTTGCTCTGTCTTCTCCAACTCCCCAGATACCCCTATATATTTCAAGTGTCCAATAAAATGAAATACATTGTATAAATGGTCTACATTGACATCTATGGACTCATTTGGGAAATGTTCATTCCCTCTAGGTCTGACAAAGAGACACTGAAGCCTCCTACCAGCATTTGTCTACGTAAGATTCATATCATACTGGTCAGCATGTCAGAAAACAGCTCTGTGGCCAGAATGAGTCTATAGAGACTCATTGCCCATAATTAACAGAGTGAATAAGTACAGCGGGCATTTGCTTAGCCAAGGTCCTTCAAAACCCAAAGGTTGTGAAGAGGGATTCAGTAATGCAGAGCTGTCTCAAATGCCTCATTATAGATAGTGTACACACATCTTGCTAGTGCACCACCATAGGCAAATTGACGCAAGTTACCAGACCCTAGTGGTTTTGGGTGTACCAATCCTGGCTGTCTACAGGTGAGTGTTAAACTGACTGACTACACTGGACGTACCATGCTGGTCCTGGCGTGGCTACAGCTTGCATTGTGGTCAGGACCTTGGCTCACACACTGAGACAAACAACAGTTCACGATGTCCCACTATTGGCCACAAGAGGGAACTCTGGTGCTAGAGGCTCAGGCTGAGGAATGAGCGGTGGTAATTAGCTTTTTTCTTCTTCTCGTCCATGAGAATCAAGGAGATGCAGAAGGTAAAACTAGAGCGATACTGATGTACATGCTAGATAATGTATGCTTTGTGTTATTGTGATGAAATGTTTGATTGAGGCTGGGAAATGGAAGACAACACACATCTATTCCATAGTGAACAATAAAGCCGTTGAACATAGGTAAATTATAAGAATTATGTTTTTCTATGCAACCGTAGCCCGTTGCAATGCACTGAGGCATACTGTAAACCTTCCTCTGATAGTTGGCAACTACACGGGGATACTAACCTCGTACAACCATCTGGAAGTCTCACAAGCTTACATTCTGCACAGCGGTAATCAGTTTGGCAATATGAGGCTACAGGGACACCACGCCGACTCTTATTGTGAAGGTGTCTCTAGAGCCTAACTCACCCTGAAACAAGATCCTAAATTAAAGCATGTGGAAATACACACACACACACACACACACACACACACACACACACACACACACACACACACACACACACACACACACACACACACACACACACACACACACACACACACACACACCCTGTCCCAACATCCAGCACAACAAGGCTGATCCTCCTCTTTTTGTTTTAGTTCTGTTTGTTCAGTGTGTTAAGGCTTGTTAACTGTTTCAGTGAAACCGAGGTTCCTTCCTGCCAACAGTTCCTCACCCACACAGATACCACTGACTGTGCGTGTCACCACCAACAGGGTGAGATCATTGCCCGTTGCCTACATAGACTCACAGGACATTTTTACCAATAGAAACCAATAACAAAACAAAGCTGTGGTGAGATCAGGACTGGAGATTTGCTGTAAAAGTCCAGAATAAAGAGACTTTAAACTGAAACAAGAAATTATGTCTCTGCTGTAACGTCTTGGGGTTTCTGTTAATGGTCTGTTTGGGTGGTATTCCCGTCATTATACATTTTAAATGAACAGTTTGATTCAATTCAATTTTCTCACTTCTCTGTAGACGCACACGCATGCATGGACACGCCCACAATACTTCCACCCTCCACACATGCACATGCACAGTCCCACACTTCCATAGATCTGACCAATTTTCCATAGTAATGGCACAGGCTTGGTACACGACTGGATGCAGAGACTGACATTTTTTGGGGACCGACAACATGGAAACTTTGTTGCTATGGCAAACCAAAAACAACTGTTGAGTGTGAACCGTCTGTCTGCTCCGTTGCCTCTGGCTGTTTTCCAGTACAGGCCTTCAAAATACACAGACACGGTCAAGGTTCCTCTTGGAATCTAGATCAAAACAAGGATCAGGGAAAAGAAGTAAACTACATTTTTGTGTACAGCAGAGAGCATGTATTAGTGCCTGCCCACCGGGGACACACTGGTTGAATCAATGTTGTTTCCACGTTATTTCAATGAAATCGCGCTGAACCAATGTGGAACAGACAATGAATTGACGTCTGTGCACAGTGGGTGGTGTGAGACTGATGAGTAAGGTCAAGAGTTTACACTGACCATGTGAACTGACCAGGAAAAACCACCCAACTGACGAGCACCGAGGGACCAGAGCAGGCAGTGGTGTGTGTCAGAGACCTTGTGGCTCCAGGTTGGAACGTTTGGCCGGGCCAGACGGAAAGTATCCATTCTCCTTCTCCACCTCTTTCTCTCTGTGTCTTGATCCCTCGCTACTCTGCGCTCTCTATTACATGACTAACAGTGTATCCCAATGTGCTCCTGTCTTCCAGGCCAGAGGCTTGGTCAGCACCCACTGGGCACACACTGGTTGAATCAATATTGTTTCAATGTAATTTGTCAACATATTGCGATGTGGAATACAGTGGATTTGAAAAAAGTCATCAACCAATATGGTTTTCAACTCATTTCAACCAGAATTGTAAATATTGAAATGAGTGTAAAACTTCAACTTTTATACATTAACTTAACCTGACTAACATGTTGTTACATCAATCTAATTTCAACATAATCATCAGAACTATGCATACGTTGAAATTGTGTTGAAAATCCCATGGAGAAATATTTCATCCAATATTCAACATATATTTGATGGTTGAAATTATGTTGAATTTCATATTTATTTAGATATATGCTATTTGACATTGTTTCGATGTTGATAGTCAAATGGTATGTTTGAATCAACGTCATCAACATCATGCCATCAACCTAAATAAAGATGTATGTTGAAATCAAATGTAAAGCCCTGTCCAACAATTTCTGCCTGAACAGTGCCTCCTACTGGTATGTGAGTGGTAATGGACTTCAGTAAGAGCAGGTCTACCATCCTGCTGCCTACCTTTACGCACCCTTCTTAGTTTGAGAAACAAGCTGTGTTCAATTCAGCTGAGCTATCATATGAACTCATTTAAATGTTGATCAGCTTCCGTACTCATTTGCATAGACTACCTAAAAAACATTGAAGAGTTGAAAGTAACTAACTTTTCTTACACAAGCTGCATGTGAAAGTACATTCGGAGTGAGCTTGGGTTTACATAGGTTACACTGACATCTGATTTGCCCAACTGACACCATATTTTCAACAAGAAGCTAGGTATAATATCATTCGTCCATGGTTGTTTGGATCTTTGGAAGTTTAGAAGTAGACCTACGGCTGGAGGAAGTCCCAAAGTAACCTCTGCCCCCCCCCCCCCCCCCCCCCCCCCCCTCTGCCTCTTCCCAAGTTCTCCTCTCTCCTCCCAGAAAGATACAGTATTCCCTGGGGGTTGACCTCAGAACAGGTTTATTGTAGTACAAGTCAGTAGAACTACCTACTAACTGCCTACTATGTCGAAGGAAAGATCAGTATTTCTGTCAGTTCTGACCTACTCAGTCTTGATCTTAATCTAGATGTGCTGTACACACTGCTCCATTCAGCTCTATAGAGGTGTTGTGCCTACTACTTACTAAAACTACATACTGTTTAGAATGCACTGTTTAGTAAAAATGGATGCAGTAAGCAACAAATATTAACATACTTGGCTCATCCATACTGAGAATGTGTCATCTAATGCACAATTGCTTTGAATCGCTCCATTTGTTCATTTTGGTACAGTGCATCACCTGATTATCAACTGCTGTCAAACACACATGGGCCTTGAAAGACAATTCTCTTCCTCACCAGTGTGCAGCGAGTACTACTAGGATGAAAAGAACATTTCAAAATTTCACATGATATAAAACGTTATTTTTGCATACCCAAAATCCCTGCTGCTTAGAAGGCAAATGTGAGTTTCCGGACACGGCATGAAGAGAGTCGCCATTCATCCATTCACTTGAGTGGGTTGAGTCACTGATGTGATCTTCCTGTCTGGATTGGCGCCCCCCCCCCTTGGGTTGTGCCGTGGCAGAGATCTTTGTGGGCTATACTCGGCCTTGTCTCAGGATGGTAAGTTGGTGGTTGAAGATATCCCTCTAGTGGTTTGGGGGCTGTCCTTTGGCAAAGTGGGTGGGGTTATATCCTTCCTGTTTGGCCCTGTCCAGGGGGTGTCATCGGATGGGGCCACAGTGTCTCCTGACCCCTCCTGTCTCAGCCTCCAGTATTTCTCCTGTCCTATCTGGTGTCCTGTGTGAATCTAAGTATGCTCTCTCTAATTCTCTCTTTCTCTCTTTCTTTCTCTCTCTCGGAGGACCTGAGCCCTAGGACCATGCCTCAGGACTACCTGACATGATGACTCCTTGCTGTCCCCAGTCCACCTGGCCATGCTGCTGCTCCAGTTTCAACTGTTCTGCCTGTGATTATTATTATTTGACCATGCTGGTCATTTATGAACATTTGAACATCTTGGCCATGTTCTGTTATAATCTCCACCCGGCACAGCCAGAAGAGGACTGGCCACCCCACATAGCCTGGTTCCTCTCTAGGTTTCTTCCTAGGTTTTGGCCTTTCTAGGGAGTTTTTCCTAGCCACCGTACTTCTACACCTGCATTGCTTGATGTTTGGGGTTTTAGGCTGGGTTTCTGTACAGCACTTTGAGATATCAGCTGATGTACGAAGGGCTATATAAATACATTTGATTTGATTTTCAGTTGAATGGAATTGTACACCGTGTGACTACAGTACATTAAATTGGGCTATTACGAATCGTTTTCAAATGGTCTGTCAAATGGGGAGTAAAGAAGGAAGTGTGCATCGTGCATCTTGATTGGAATGGTTCAGGCTGTTCATATCATGCTCCCACTGTGTCTCCATGAGACAGACCAAGGCTGTAACGGAACAGTACTGCCTGTTCTATTAGCCTCTTATGGAACAATTCACACTACATGGTGGACGTTCTCGTTTGGCACACTCCGTAGTGTGTGTGTCTGTCTGCTATGTTGTACCTATATTCCTCAGAACCCCTATCTTTAGACGCCCTTGGATGTATTATAATAATATTTCCCGTACTGCCCCAATCCACTAAACATGGACCTTTACTGCGGCTGCCGTCTGTGAAATGGGAGGTGAATTGTGTGTCGTCCCCAACCCTCAGCCATGACTGCATAGCTGATTTGGGTAGAGTGGCAAGGCGTACGATACAAAGCCCCATACAAAGGCTCTGTGGGAATAGTTGACCTGTTACTCTGACAGGGATACATTCAAACCAGGCCAAATATAACACTGTACATTGTATTATAGAAATGTGGTGTCAGCAGGCAACGTTGTTCATTTCCCTTTTTTGATTTCTCTAGATTGTGTGTACATGTGTGATGTTTCAAAATGTGTATCGGATGACCTGTCAACAGTGATAATGCTGAAAAACACAAGTCCATTAAACATTTCATACTAGTGAGAGCTTAATATTCTTAATAGGTTTGGACTCACTTCATGTTGTGTAAATAGGACCTCTATCTCAGCTTCTCTCACCTCTCTGTCTTTCTCTCTCTAGATGTGTGAGAAAGAGAAAATGCTGTATAGACAAACTAGACAAAAAGACAGACACAAACCCCCCTTCTTCCCTTCTCTCTTCCCTCTCCCGGGACAGCTGATTATGTGTAAATACAGTGGCTGGGCAGAAAGAAAGAAAGTAGTTACTGTAACATCTATAAAATGAGCTAATGCAGCCTTCAGAAGGGGAACATTCCGCCTTCAGGCACAGCGGTTAAGTGAGTGCAGACTTGGCGTCCATTTTGACAGTGTTACTAGTCTCTGTGAGGCTGTCTGCACCTTGTCATGGCACAAGGCCCCTTGGCAACAGTTGTGGCCAGGTTGCCTAATGACTGGCCCAGTCGGTGCATCATCTCACCTGTGGAGCAGAGCGCTAGGTTTCCATGCCACATGTGACCTGCCATGTTCTATTGTTGCCAATCTGTTTTCAATACTTCATTTTAATGAATTTTATTGTCTAGTTCACTGTAATATTGATTGGTGTTTGAGTTCACTTCAAATACAGTTTGAATTGATTTGAGACAGTATGACACAGATGAGTCATGCATCATCCTCATGTATACCCTGTAACCATGGAAATAGGACAAGCCCTCAGTCACATGACTCTATGATTAGATTCCTTGATAAAATCACATGGGTTCCACATCCCTGTTTCACTTGATCCTGAACATTAAAAGCTCGATGCAGCTGTCTTTGTATCAATATCAAATCATTTTTGTGTAACAATTAAGTACCTTACTGTAATAAACTGACATTAAAATGGACAAAAATAGCTTTCTAGCTAAAAACTATTTCTCAAGCAAGAATTTCGCAAGGACTGTCTGGGAGTGGTCTGAGTAGGAGGGGAAAACTAAAAACTGTTATTGTCAGAGAGGTTTGGAACTCTATTTGTTATTGGTCTATTACCTGTTTTACCACATGTTGATTTCCTACATGGAAAGCCGAAACTCCCGCCCATGCAAATTTGCTGATTAGAAAGTCCTGTGTAGATTGTATTTTCAACCAGCAACTATCAGGAAATAACATTGAGAAAACAATATCACACTTTTACAGTGATAGTTTCATCAAATGTTGTACAATATGATATATATTATAAAACACATAGAAAATATAATTTTAACTGCGCTGGGCCTTTAACCTCTCAAGCGTCTCTTCGGCCAATTAACAGGCACTTATATCCCTGATTTAGCCTCCTCTGATTCTGTGCTCCCTTAGACGAATCCCAGACATTGAACCAACTACTAATTAAACCTCAAGAGCTCTCTGCCCAGACCATAATATTCTCCAGCTTCCATGGGTTTTTGACGTAACTTCCTTATAGTTCCTTATGTGTGTATGGGCTTAATTCAATCAAATGGCTATTGCTGTATGTGCTTGGGGTACTGAAAACCTACTACTGCCACCAAGAAGACTGTGCAAACATTGTTTGAATTATACTTTCAGCCTGTGTTCACTTAAAGATGGTCATTGAACCAAGCAACTGACTAAATTACAGCAACTAATGAGGCCTCCGGAGCGCTCTCCTCAACACATGATATTCCCCAGTATCACTGACTTTAAATTGACATCCCAAACAATATGAAACACTATACAGCTCACATAGTTTTTATGACTTTGTTAGTTTGCTGCACCCCTGCTGTAAAGTCCTTTGCTAACTTGGTAATGAGACTTCATAGTGAGATTGGGCGCATTACGGCATCCCACTTACCTTTGGCAGACCACAGCCACTATGGCGCTAGCTAGCACCACGACCATAACAACAAGCCCTAGTGACCTCAGCTAACTCCATTCTAATGTTTTCTTCACAAAACTGTAATGAACTGAATCAGCATGGTGGATGGCTGATGACTGGAGCTACCATCAGCCTCTAACCGTGCTTCTCACCCGCTGCCTGTGTGAGGGAGGCCAATCACAGAGCACAAACCCAATGTTGGCCAGTGAGGAAAACAACGTAAAGAAAGACACCTAGACACAAAACACAATACAACTGTAAAAGCACTGGTGCACTAAGTCGAGAGACTGGGTAACTTGCATTTACCAATGAATAGGGATCTAGAAAATATGAAGTAACACTTTTAGTATTAAAGGGAAAATCTACTCAAACCATATTTGAGTATTTCATTACACTTATGGAAAAAGTTTGCAATCAGAATGCAGAATAACTGCAGTTAGAGTGCAGTATAACTGCAGTATGCAGCAAATTGTAATGGCGGGTGAGTGAAATGAGTGAGGAGTCAGATGCAGAGAGTGAAATGAACGGGAAAACACTTTAATAATGTCCATCATGTCCCTGCGCCGACACCGGCCTCGGGGACGACCCGGGGGGGCAAGGCGCAGGGCGATGCGGATGGAGGCGATGGAACTCCCTTAGTATAGTGGGATCCAATATATCCCCCACCGGGACCCAGCACCTCTTCTTCGGCCCGTACCCCTCCCAGTCCACGAGGTACTGCAGGCCCCTCACCCGGCGTCTGGAGTCCAGAATGGACCGTATCATGTACACCAGTGTCCATAGGGGGCAGAGGGACCTCCAGAACCTCACTGTCCTGCATGGGACCAGCTACCACCGGTCTGAGGAGAGACACATGAAACAAGGGGTTAATATATATTTTTATTTTTTTATTTTACCTTTATTTAACTAGGCAAGTCAGTTAAGAACAAATTCTTATTTTCAATGACAGCCTAGGAACAGTGGGTTAACTGCCTGTTCAGGGGCAGAACGATTTGTACCTTGTCAGCTCAGGGATTTGAACTTGCAACCTTCCGGTTACTAGCCCAACGCTCTAACCACTAGGCTACCCTACGAAGTGAGTAACAATCGATAACACACCTCGTTTATTCTCCTCAGGACTTTAAATGGCCCTCCTTTTTCTTCACGAAAAAGAAACTTGAGGAGACGGGTGACATGGAGGGCCGAATGTACCCCTGTCCCAGAGCCTCCGTGACATATGTCTCCATAGCCAACGTCTCCTCCTGGGACAACGGATACACGTGGCTCCTGGGGAGTGCAGCGTTTACCTGGAGGTTTATCACGCAATCGCCCTGTCAATGGGGTGGTAATAGGGTCGCCTTCTTCTTACTGAAGGCGATAGCCAAATCGGCATACTCAACAGGAATGCGCACAGTGGAAACCTGGTGTGAACTCTCTACCGTTGTCGCACCGATGGAAACTCCTAAACACCTGCATGAACACTCATCAGACCAACCCTGGAGAGCTCCCTGTCTCCACGAAAGTTTAGGATTGTGAATAGCCAGCCAGGGAATCCCCAGTACCACTGGAAACGCAGGTGAATCGATAAGGAACAGACTAATCCGTTCCTTATGATCCCCCTACGTAATCATCTCCAGAGGAATCGTGGCCTCCCTGACCAGCCCTGACCCTAACGGTCGACTATCTAAGGAGTGCATGGGGAAGGGGGGGTCTACCTTAACTAACGGAATCCTCAACCTCTGAGCGAGTCCGCAATCTATAAAATTCCCCACTGCTCCTGAATCGACTAGCGCCTTATGCTGGAGAGAGGGGAAAAACTTAAGGAAACAGATGAACAAAAACATGTGTCCAGCAGGAAGCTCTGGGAGAGTGTGGTGCTGACTCACCTGGGGTGACCGAGGAGTGTTCCGCCTGCTCTCTCGACTCCCAGATGGACTCATCCAGCACCAACCGGAAGTGTGCCCTCTCCGGCCACAATGGGTACAGGAGGAGCCTCCTCCTCTGGTCTCCCTAGACACAGCCCCTCCTAGTTACATTGGAATGGGAGCGGGGGGACCCTTTCAGAACGTCCGCGAGCAGCTAGCAGATGGTCTAGCCGGATAGACATGTCAATCAGCTCATCCAAGCTGAGCGTAGTGTCCCGACAAGCCAGCTCCCTGCGGAAGTCCTCTCTTAGGCTACACCTGTAATGGTCATATCAGGGCCCTATCGTTCCACCCAGCTCCAGCGGCCAAAGTCCGGAAATCCAACACAAAGTCCTGCTCGCTCCTCGTCCCCTGCCGGAGATGGAACAACCTCTCGGCCCTCTGGAGGTTGAACGAACACAGCCCGGAAACGGCGGGTGAACTCCAGGTAGTGGCCCCTCGCTGAGTCGGGCCAGTTCCAAACGGCGTTGGCCCACTCCAGGGCCCTACCCATCAGGTAGTAGACGAGGACACTCCCTCTCTCCTTGTCCGAGGGAGCAGGCCGTTGTAGCAGAAATCCCTGGCACCCCGCCGCCGCTCCATCGTACTCCCTCGGAGGCGTGATGCGCAGAGCGCTGGCACCGGATCCCGCTGGAGGAGATGGTAGAGTTGCTGGTGGGAGGGTAGGTGGGGTAGTAGGGAGACCACTCCTCTCCCAACGGTTCATCCTCTCCATCATTTGTTCTATTGCTGATCCGATGCAATGGAGGATGGACGTATGATGAAGGACTCTCTCCTCCATCGTGGGGAGAGGGGTGGTCGCTGGTCCTGCTGACTCCATCTGGTGGTGCGGGCTTTGGTAACGGCGGGTGAGTGAAATGAGTGAGGAGTCAGATACAGAGAGCGAAATGAACGGGAAAACGCTTTAATGTCCTTCAAAACGTAACAGGTCCAAAACATGGGTGAATGCCCAAAACACTGGCGCTAAACCAACCCAAAACCTAGATACAAACACTGGACAGCGAAATTCCAAAACAAAACACGATACATCACCAAACGTAACAACCAACAAGCCCGCACAAAAACCAGCGGGCCAAACAAACTTAAATAACACCCACCCCAAAACCCCAACAAGGAACAGGTGAAAACAATTAGACAAAAACAAACAAAAAGGAAAAGGGATCGGTGGCAGCTAATAGACCAGCGACGACGACCTCCGAGCACCACCCGAGCAGGAAGGGGAGCCACCTTTGGTGGTATTCGTGGCACAAATACTGCCTCCAAAATAACACCATTATTTTATGCAGTAATTTTGCAGTGTAACTGCAGTTATTCTGCAATTACTGTGTCCAAAATACCACAGTCGACTGCAGTTACTGCAGTTTGAAAACTGCAATCTTTTTTATAAGTGTAGTCCACTATTAATACAGACCCACAATGTTTTTCATGTCAGCAGTCAAATTTTCAAGTTATCCTTTCTAGGGCAGGCGTTCCACTAGCGGAACCCCTCGACTACATTCCGGTGAAAAGGAAGCACGCGATATTCAAAAATAATTTTTTTAAATATGTAACTTTCACACATTAACAAGTCCAATACAGCAAATGAAAGAAACATCTTGTTAATCTACCCATTGTGTCCGATTTCAAAAATGCTTTACAGCGAAAGCACAACATATGATTATGTTAAGTCATAGCCAAGTCAAAAAAACACAGCCATTTTTCCATCCAAAGATAGGAGTCACAAAAAGCAGAACTATAGATAAAATTAATCACTAACCTTTGATGATCTTCATCAGATGACACTCATAGGACATCATGTTACACAATACATGTATGTTTTGTTCGATAATGTGCATATTTATATCCAAAAATCTCAGTTTACATTGGCGCGTTACGTGCAGTAATGTTTTGATTCCAAAACATCCGGTGATTTTGCAGAAATACTCATTATAAACATTGATAAAAGATACAAGTGTTATTCACATAATTAAAGATAGACTTCTCCTTAATGCAACCGCTGTGTCAGATTTCAAGAAAACTTTACGGAAAAAGCATAATCTGAGAACGGCGCTCAGAGCCCAATTCAGCCAGAGAAATATCCGTCATTTTGGAGTCAACCAAAGTTAGAAAAAACATTAAATATTCACTTACCTTTGATGATCTTCATCAGAAGGCACCAGGAATCCCAGTTCGACAATACATGACTGATTTGTTCCATAAAGTTCCATAAAGTCCAACATTTAGCCACTTGTTGTTAACGAGCACTTCGTCCAGACAAAAACTCAAAAAGTTATGTTACAGGTCGTAGAAACAAGCCAAACGATGTATGGAATCAATCTTTAGGATGTTTTTAACATAAATCATCAATAATGTTCCAACCTGAGAATTTCATTGTCTGAAGAAAAGCACTGGAACGAGAGCAAACTCTGTCGGGAGCGCGCGTCACAAGCATGAGACACCCTGCCAGACCACTGACTCAAAGAGCTCTCTTGAGCCCCTCCTTTATAGTAGAATCCTCAAACCAGTTTCTAAAGACGGTTGACATCTAGTGGAAGCCCCAGGAAGTGCAACTTCATCCATGTCTCACTGTGAATTCAATAGGGACAGGGTTGAAAATCGACCAACCTCAGATTTCTCACTTCCTGTTTGGATTTCTTTTCCATGTGAGTTCTGTTATACACACAGACATCATTCAAACAGTTTTAGAAACTTCAGAGTCTTTTCTATCCTATACTAATAATACTATTCATATATTAGCATCTGGGACAGAGTAGGAGGCAGTTCACTCTGGGCACGTTATTCATCCAAAAGTGAAATGCTGCCCCCTATCCCAAAAAAGGATATTGGACTTTCAAGAAGCAAAGTGTCACTGGCCACATCATCATGGGGACTACCCTTACAAAAAAGATTGCAGTTTTCAAACTGCAGTGAAAGCCCTATCTCTGCACCAGCTCTTTCCACGTTAAGCAGATCTTTAAATATTAAGCAGGTGAGGAGTTTTTATCTGGGGGCAAAGGGAGAGTGTTGAATTTAGTCAAGAGAAACATGAATTGCTATTTTGATATGTCAGCCTTATTTAATCTAATATATGTTTTGTAGTGTACTGGTATATGTGTGATGCACGTGACATCCTGGCAACTTTGAGAAAAAACACTTTATATCAGAGTTGTCCCTGTTGAAATTTGAGACGCTCTATGCATATTCATGAGGCTAGCATAGCATCTCACTCTCCATTGAATACAGGCGGTTGACATCAACACCCCTTGATGTATCCACCAATCCAAAGAGAGGAATAGGCTCGAGCTTGAGAGCCCACTTTTCCACTCTGTGGACAACACATCCCATTATGGTGGAGACACAGGTATCTCGTCATTATTTCCAAATCTCTGACAGTATCAACACTGCATGGACTAATGAAAAAATACCATAAGAGCTTTTGAGTGGATTTTCCCTTTAAACTGCTGGTATAAACATAATCTACAATCTAAATATTAAATCCAACCTCTGTTGTCACTGGGCGATGTACTGTAGATCATCTCCTCCTGGGGTGTAGGCTCTGTGTGCAGATGTGGTCTCTGTGTGGGGTGTGTTGGTCCAGCCCCTAAAGCCTAGGGTTACTCATAATAAAACATTAGGCATCTGAACAAACAGTCAGGAGGTGGTGGAAGGTGCAGGGAAGGGAAGCTCTCTCCCTCTCTCTCTCGCTCTCTCGCTCTCGCTCTCTCTCTTGCTCTCTCTCTCACTCTCTCTCTCGTTCTTTTAGGAACCAGCCACTGATATTTGATGCCTTCATTTTGAGGCGTTTGATCTGCGTTGCCTGTTAGCTATTGAATGCAGTCCGAAGTCCCATGCAGGGAAAGTGTCCTAATTTAATTTATTCCAAATGTATATGTGTGACTGTGTTCAGTCTCAATTAAACACCAAGGAGAACTCATGAATATAACTGCATGGAAAATGACAATATACTGTGTAGCAATATACCTGCAATATAACTTTTTTTACAACTCTTGGAGTAAGTTAGTTTTGTTTCTGCAAAGACTGCGTGTGTGTGTGTGTGTGTGTGTGTGTGTGTGTGTGTGTGTGTGTGTGTGTGTGTGTGTGTGTGTGTGTGTGTGTGTGTGTGTGTGTGTTTTTACAGCTGGGCGAGAGAATAACGGGTTAAAACGGAGCTGGATTTCATTCAAGAGCGGTGACGTCGTCTGCTTGTTGGAATCTCCTTACCAGGCTGGGCTGTAACCTGAAGCCAAAGGGAGAGGGAGGGACGGAGAGAGAGAAACAGAGAGAGAGAGAGAGAGAAACAGAGAGAGAGGGAGAGAGAGACAGAGAGAGAAGGAAAGAGAGGAGGGTGAAAGAGAGGGGGGTGAAAGAGAAATCAACGAAGGGAGGGGGAGTAGAGAGAGGGTGATGTCAAACCAGCTGAGCTCAGAAAGTAAACAGAGCTCCAGACTGCAGCATGCTTTCAGCGGGACAGGGACTGCCTATGCTCCCTCACACCGGCACCCACCACTCCGCAGGGACCCCCGGCTCTCTCCTCTTCAACACCCTCCTCATCCTCATCTCACTGCCCCAGGGGACAGCATGGCCTTACGGTAAGAGCCACGGGAATACCAGACATCTATCTATCCACTCTCCCTGTCTTTATCTTTCTGCTCTCTGAATCTCTCCGTCTGTGCTCTTTGTTCTCAAAAAGCCAGCATCAGCACTCTCCGTCCAGTCTTTATTTCCTCTGCCCCCCCCCCCCCCCTCTCGCTCTCTCCCTCTCTCTACTCTTACAGCTTTCAGAGTGAGGTTTTGAAGACGGAGGAAAGAGAGTTTGTCTGTGTTTTCAACTTGTTATTGGCACTCTCTTTCTTCACCACCCTTTTCACGCGTTGTGCAACATGATCTCACATCTACTGAGAGCGTTACATTATTTTATTTCAACTGATCATCTCTTATCTGAGATATGGATCCCAAACAAAGACACACATTCCTTGAAAATAGACGGAGCTGTTCTGAGCCTGCCAATCATCCTGTTAAAAGTTTGTCAGTCGGTGTCTATTGACAGATTCTTGTTGATGAGGTTTGCTCAGAAGCATCTGTCCATTGGCCCTCGGTGACCATTTGAAGCGCTGCAGGGAGTAAATTGTGCAGTCTCTGCTGATGTGTCTACCATACAGTGTCTGCCAGACCTGTCCAACAACATATCCTCACCTCCTGAACCCGTAGCAGACACAGACTATATAACTAACACCTTGAAGTGTTATAGCAGTAAGAGAAAGGATAATGGTGAAAAAAAAGTATGAGGTAGACTACAGCTGTTTAAAATGAATGTAATGAAGACACCTCCCTTCGGCAATGAGAGCTGTACCAGAGTTGACTACTTACCTGATCTTAAACCGCAATTCGTCAGCGAGGCTGACTCAGAATATTTATGCACCAGTCACTTTATAATCGTTATACAATTAGTTGATGAAGGACAAACTCGGTTGAGCAACACAGCAAACACTATGCAACTGTGCCTAGAGTGAAGAGTGTGGCTTTGGAGCTTTTCCTCAACCTCATCAGGGCCGAGGACCCCAGCATAAATATGTGTTTTTTCACTATTTTGATTTATCTGCATGTCCAGCCATTATCCTTACAATTAGCCTTACAATTAAGTGTTTTACCATGTTCTTTTCGGGACAACCAGGGCAACAAGTATAACACAAATAGTTTTTTCCGAAACAGTTGCATTCATGAGTAAAAACATGATACAAAATTAATTTAAATGAAGGTTGTAAGTACAAAAATGGTTTGCTTAGTGGGAAATGAATATCCAACTAGTCAGTGAAAACTGTGTGGATTTGGTAGTTTGTGATAGCAACTATATGAATTTATTACAGTATTATAGACACTATGTCCTGTGATTTCCTATGATCTCCTATGTAGAAGAACCTCTCACCTTCTAACAACTCTTATCTCTTGTGAGCATCATAGAGCAAAACAGATTACATGTACGTGTTTGTGAGTGTCTCAGCTTTTCATAGTTCAAACCATTTGTGATCTGCCCTGAAAGAGGGAGAGAGAGAGAGGGGGGGGGGGGGAGAGAGGGGAGAGAGAGGGAGGGGAGAGAGAGAGGGAGAAAGAGAGAGGGAGAAAGAGAGAGAAAGAGGGAGAGTGAGAGAGAGAAAGGATGAGGGAGAGAGAGAGAGGGAGAGAGAGAGAGGGGGGTGTGAGGAGAGACAGAGAGGGGGAAAGAGAGAGAGAGAGGGGGGAGAGAGAGAGAGAGATAGGGGAGAGAGAGAGAGGGGAGAGAGAGACAGAGAGGGGGGAGAGAGAGAGAGAGAGGGGGGGGGAGGGGGGAGAGAGGGTGAGGGAGAGAGAGACAGAGAGGGGGAGAGAGAGAGAGAGGGGGGAGAGAGGGGGAGAGGGGGGAGAGAGAGCAGAGAGGGGGGGAAGAGAGAGAGGGAGAGAGAGAGACAGAGAGGGGGGAGAGAGACAGAGAGAGGGGGAGAGAGAGAGAGAGTGGGGGAGAGAGAGAGAGTGGGGGGAGAGAGAGAGAGAGGGGGGGAGAGAGAGACAGAGAGAGGGAGAGAGAGAGAGAGAGAGAGAGGGGGGAGAGAGAGAGAGGGTGAGGGAGAGGGATAGAGAGAGAGAGGGTGAGGGAGAGGGGGGAGAGAGAGAGGGTGAGGGAGAGAGAGACAGAGAGAGAGGGGGGAGAGAGGGGGTGAGGGAGAGGGAGAGAGAGACAGAGAGAGGGGGGGGAGACAGAGGGGGAGAGAGAGAGAGGGGGAGAGAGAGGGAGAGAGAGAGAGAGGGGGAGAGAGAGAGAGGGAGATACATATGGAGAAACAAAGATAAAAACAAAGACAGATAATCCCTTACACTCTGAGGCAAGCTGTCTGGACAGTATTTTCTGTTGAATGTGGTGTTCTCCCTCCACTGTGCTCCCTGAGGACCTCTGCTCTTCCTACACAGTCAGTCAATGATGTGTCTCCTCACAGCTTATTTGGCTAAGATCCCCAGGAGGCTGGTTTAGGCTAATGAGTAGTTAGCAGTCAGAAATAGAGACTACGGTTACTGGCAGATAGAAGAGAGGGAGAGTCGAGAGGGATGAAAGGAGAAAGAAGAAGGGATAAATAAGAGTGAAGATGGGAGAGCAGAAAAAGGTGAAGGATGAGGGGAGATGATGAGGTGAAAGGGCAGAGTGGAGGTGGGAGAGGCAAGAGGGCAGAGGAGAAGAGTGAATGATGGGAGAAAGGATAGGGAGAGTTTGCCATTGACAAAAAAATGGAGAGTTTGGAAAATATAATATTATATTGTCTGAAAGGGTTCAGGCCAAATCTCAAGTTGACGGACCAAATATCTCAAACAAATGTGCATATTTCAGACTCCTGTTTGACCAAGATTTCAGTACACGTTTACACACACCATATAACTAAAGTGGATAACAGAGAAACGGGGGAATGTATTGAAATGGACTTGTGATTTCCTATCGGACTGAGGTTTATTTAAAGCATGGCAGAGGTTGTCCTTTGAGATCTATGTTTGTTACAGTTGAAGTCGGAAGTTTACATACACTTAGGTTGGAGTATTTAAAACTCGTTTTTCAAGCACTCCACAAATTTCTTGTTAACAAACTATAGTTTTGGCAAGTTGGTTAGGACATCTACTTTGTGCATTACACAAGTAATTTATCCAACAATTGTTTACAGATAGATTATTTCAATTATAATTCATTGTATCATAATTCCAGTGGGCCAGAAGTTTACATAAACTGAGTTGACTGTGCCTTTTAACAGCTTCTAAAATTCCATAAAATGATGGCTAATGATAGGCTAATTGACATTATTTGAGTCAATTGGAGGTGTACCTGTGGATATATTTCAAGGCCTACCTTCATACTCAATGCCTCGTTGCTTGACACCATGGGAAAATCTAAAGAAATCCGCCAAGACCTCAGAAAAAAACAAGTCTGGTTCATCCTTGGGAGCAATTTCCAAATGCCTGAAGGTACCACATTCATCTGTACAAACAATAGTGCGCAAGCATAAACACCATGGTATCACGCAGCCGTCATACTGCTCAGGAAGGAGACGCGTTCTGTTTCCTAGAGATTAACGTACTTTGGTGCGAGAAGTGCAAATCAATCCCAGAACAACAGCAAAGGACCTTGTAAAGATGCTGGAGGAAACAGGTATGAAAACAAGTCCTATAACATACCATAACCTAAAAGGCCGCTCAGCAAGGAAGAAGCCACTGCTCCAAAACCGCCATAAAAAAGGCAGACAACGGTTTGCAACTGCGCATGGGGCCAAAAATCATACTTTTTGGAGAAATATCCTCTGGTGTCATGAAACAAAAATAGAACTGTTTGGCCATAATGACCATCGTTATGTTTGGAGGAAAAAGGGAAAGGCTTGCAAGCCGAAGTACACCATCCCAACCGTGAAGCACAGGGGTTGCAGCATCATGTTGTGGGGGTGCTTTGCTGCGGGAGGGACTGGTACACTTCACAAAATAGATGGCTTCATGAGGGAGGAAAATGATGTGGATATATTGAAGCAAAATCTCAAGACATCAGCCAGGAAGTTAAAAACAACTCTGTGATAGGGGGCGGTATTTTCACATCGTGCCCAAAGTAAACTGCATGCTACTCAGACTCAGAAGCTCGGATAGTTCTGTAACAGAACTCATTTGGCAGGTGAAAACCCGAGCACAATCCATCCAGGGAAATTTGTTTTTGAGGTCAATCTGTTTTCTATGGCAAGCCCGTTTTAATATAAATATGCTTGCAGGTCTTATGGCTTCCACCAGATGTCAACAGTCTTTAGAAATTGGTTGATGTTTTTCCTTTGAGTAGTGAAGAAGTAGCCCTTTCCTTTCTGGGTGTATAGCCAAGTGTCCTCTTTTGTATGGGGCGCGTGACCTGAAGCTCGCTCCACTTTCATTTTATCCTCTATTGAACACAATTTATCATGTCTCAAATTGTATCGATTATTTACGTTTTAAAATACCTAATGTTGGATTAGGAAAGTTGTTTGAAATGTTTGGACAAAGTTTACAGGTAACTTGTTAGATAATGTGTAGTCATGTCGGGCGAGTTGGAACCAATGTTTTTCTGTGGAGGAGATATAACGACGGAATTTATTGAACAAAAGGACCATTTGTGATGTTTATTGGACATATTGGAGTGCCAACAGAAGAAGATCTTCCAAGGTATGAATTATATCATTATCTCAGAGTTTTGTGTCGAGCCTGCCGGGTTGAAATATGATTGTGTTTGTATGATGGGGTGCTGTCCTCAGATAATCGCATAGTTTGCTTTTGCCGTAAAGCCTTTTTGGCTGGATTATCAAGAAGTTCAGCTTTAATTTGGTGTATTGCACTTGTGATTGTATGAAAGTTAAATATTTCTAATAATTTAATTTGAATTTGACTCTGCCATTTCACCGGATGTTGTCAAATGGATCCCGCTAAAGAGATTTGATCCATAAGAGGTTTTAAAGCTTGGTCGCAAATGTGTCTTCCAAATGAACAATGACCCCAAGCATACTTCCAAAGTTGTGGCAAAATGGCTTAAGAACAACAAAGTCAAGGTATTGGAGTGGCCATCACAAAGCCCTTACCTCAATCCTATAGAACATTTGTGGGCAGAACTGAAAAAGCGTGTTACACCAGCTCTGTGTGGAGGAATGGGCCATAATTCACCCAACGTATTGTGGGAAGCTTGTGGAAGGCTACCCGAAACATTTGCCCCAAGTTAAACAATTTAAAGACAATGCTACCAAATACTTATTGAGTATATGTAAACTCTGACCCACTGGGAGTGTGATGAAAGAAATAAAAGCTGAAATAAATAATTCTCTCTAATATTCAAATCAAATTTATTTATATAGCCCTTCGTACATCAGCTGATATCTCAAAGTGCTGTACAGAAACCCAGCCTAAAACCCCAAACAGCAAGCAATGCAGGTGTAGAAGCACGGTGGCTAGGAAAAACTCCCTAGAAAGGCCAAAACCTAGGAAGAAACCTAGAGAGGAACCAGGCTATGTGGGGTGGCCAGTCCTCTTCTGGCTGTGCCGGGTGGAGATTATAACAGAACATGGCCAAGATTTTCAAATGTTCATAAATGACCAGCATGGTCGTATAATAATAAGGCAGAACAGTTGAAACTGGAGAAGCAGCACGGCCAGGTGGACTGGGGTGGACAGCAAGGAGTCATCATGTCATGTAATCCTGGGGCATGGTCCTAGGGCTCAGGTCCTCCGAGAGAGAGAAAGAAAGAGAGAAGGAGAGAATTATAGAACGCATCCTTAGATTCACACAGGACACCGAATAGGACAGGAGAAGTACTCCAGATATAACAAACTGACCCTAGCCCCCGACACAAACTACTGCAGCATAAATACTGGAGGCTGAGACAGGAGGGGTCAGGAGACACTGTGGACCCATCCGAGGACACCCCCGGACAGGGCCAAACAGGAAGGATTATTATATATATTATTATATTATTATTATTCTGACATTTCACATTCTTAAAATGAAGTGGTAATCCTAACTGACCTAAGACAGGGCATAAAATGTCAAGTATTGTGAAAAACTGAGTTTAAATGTATTTGGCTAAGGTGTATGTTAACTTCCTACTTCAACTGTATCACAGTCCATACATGAACAGGAAACTCATCCACTGTCTTTTACAGTACCCCCAACACATACCATCCCTACATACACCACAACACCCAGAGGAGTTTCCTGTTCCACGGCCCTAAATTGCTCAGGCCCCAAAATACCAGACAGCTGCTGCAGACAGTCAGCTCACACACACACACACGCACGCAGTCGGACCTCTGGTCCCCACAAGTACTAGTTCAGCACATCCACACACACACACACACACACACACACACACGCACGCACGCACGCACGCACGCACGCACACACACACACACACACACACACACACTGAAAGCATTTGGTAGTGAAATCAGAGCTGAGAGGAATGGAAGGCAGTGTGGCTCCACAGATGTGAGCCTGGAACTTGTCAACATTGATGTTTTAAACACAACAAATAAAGAGGCTGCGAAGCAACCTTGAGATTGACCCAAAATGGACACCTATAGGGAGACTCCAGTGGATTGATATGGGGGAGGCGTGCATGCTGGTTTATGGCTAATATTTGGTTTTTGGCCAACCATATTCTGCACAATAAGTACATTCCGAGCCCAGTGTGTTTCAGACAGAGCAGCCACACATTGGATGTGGTGTATCAGTCAATATTGTTTGTCCTTTACAGGCTCCTTGTGTTTCAATGGTAGTGTATTACCTCTTCTAAGGTCTTGTTACAGTGTGTGACCTGCGAATAGAGGGGGCAGTAAGGCAATGGGGTAGCAGGGCAATAGGACAGGGGTCAGAGATAGTCATACCAGCACCTCTGTAGGAGAAGTTCCCAGCTCCCGTGACTGATCTGTTCGGCCCTGAAAAACAATGATGTCAGCTTCTGGATCCACATCAAAGCTGCATATACAACTTGTGCCTAAACCCCATACACGTTAGTTTCATGTTGGAGCACATCTCACGGCAGCATAACATCAGGGGTGGAAAAACCAGATACCAATTACATAGTACCAAAGAAACCACACAAACCAAACTGAACTCCGAATGCCCAGGCAAAAGCTTGGAAAAATTACTTACGTGGGGAGTTTACTGTCCCAGGCTGTAGACCAAGAAGACCACCAGGCTGTAGTTTCAAGGAAACCACCATTGTCCCAGTGCCCAAGAAAACCATGTGACATGCCTAAATGATGATAGCCCTGTCGCACTCACCCTAGTCATCATGAAGTGCTTCGAGAGACTGGTCATGGCCCTCATCAAGGCCAGCACGTCATACACACTCCAAGTTGCCTACCGCTCCAACAGATCCATGGATGAGGCCATTTCCATTGCGTGGGATGGGAGGGGGGGGGTGTCCCCTAAATGCAACAGAAGTCTAACTTTTGTGTGGTCTCTAATGTAACCATTCTCCTACAGTGGTTTGCGAAAGTATTCACCGCCCCTTTTGTCCTATTTTGTTGCCTTACAACCTGGAATTAAAGTAGATTTTTGGGGAGTTTGTATCACTTGATGTACACAACATGCCTACCACTTTGAAGATGCAGAATATTTTGTATTGAGAAACAACCCCCCCCCCTTTTTGCAGCAATTACAGCTACAAGTCTATTGGGGTATTTCTCAAAATCTTGGCACATCTAGCCACTGGGAATTTTGCCCATTCTTCAAGGCAAAACTGCTCCAGCTCTTTTAAGTTGGATGGGTTCCACTGGTGTACAGCAATCTTTAAATCATACCACATATTCTCAATTGAATTGAGGTCAGGGCTTTGACTATGCCATTCCAAGACATTTAAAAGTTTCTCCTTAAACCAGTTGAGTGTTGCTTTAGCAATATGCTTAGGGTCATTGTCATGCTGGAAGGTGAACCTCCATCCCAGTCTCAAATCTCTGGAAGACTGAAACAGGTTTACCTCAAGAATTACCCTGTATTTAGCGCCATCCATCATTCCTTCAATTCTGACCAGTTTCCCAGTCCCTGCCGATGAAAAACATCCCCACAGAATGATGCTGCCACCATCATGCTTCACTGTGAGGATGGTATTCTCGGGGTGATGAGAGGTGTTGGGTTTGCACCAGACATAGCATTTCCCTTGATGGCCAAAAGCTCCATTTTAGTCTCATCTGACCAGAGTACCTTCTACCATATGTTTGGGGTGTCTCCCACATGCCCTTTGAAGAACACCAAATGTGTTTTCCTATTTTTTTCTTTAAGCAGGGGCTTTTTTTCTGGACACTCTTCCGTAATGCCCAGCTCTGTGGAATGTAAGGTTAATTGTGGTCCTATGGACAGATACTTCCATCTCCGCTGTGGAGCTTTGCCGCTCTTTCAGGGTTGTCTTTGGTCTCTTTGTTGCTTCTCTGATGAATGTCCTCCTTGCCTGGTCCGTGAGTTTTGGTAGGCGGCCCTCTCTTGGCAGGTTTGTTGTGGTGCATTTTCTTTAAATTTTTTAATCATGGATTTATTGGTGCTCCGTGGGATGTTTAACGTTTCTGGTATTCTTTTAGAGCCCAACCCTGATCTGTACTTCTCCACAACTTTGTCCCAGACTTGTTTGGAGAGCTCCTTGGTCTTTATGGTGTCGCTTGCTTGGTGGTGCCCTTTGCTTAGTGGTGTTGCAGACTCTGGGGCCTTTCAGAACAGGTGTATATATACTGAGATCATGTGACAGATCATGTGACACTTAGATTGCACACAAGTGGTCTTTATTTAACACATTATGTGACTTCTGAAGGTAATTGATTGCACCAGATGTTATTTAGGAGCTTCATAACAAAATGGGTGCATACATATGCACTCACCACTTTTCAGTTTTACATTTTTTGAAAGAAGTAATTTTTTTATTTCACTTCACCAATTTGGACTATTTTGTGTATGTCCGTTACTTGAAATACACATAAAAATCCATTTAAATTACAGGTTGTAATGCAACAAAATAGGAAAGACTCCAAGGGGGGTGAATGCTTTTGCAAGTCACTGTATTTAAAAACAAATGCAATTGGTTGTGCTACAGTGGTAAATATTATAATTAAAGCTTATTCCAAATTAAACGACACACAGGGTCAGGGTTTAAACCAGTGACAATTGGAACAGGTTCTTTCAATTTGGGCTCCCGAGTGGTTCAGCGGTCTAAGGCACTGCATCTCAGTGCAAGAGGTGTCGATCCAGTCCCTGGTTTGAATCCAGGCTGTATCACATCTGGCTGTGATTGGGAGTCCCATAGGGTGGTACACATTTGCACCAGCGATGTCTGGGTTTGGCTGGGGTAGGCTGTCATTGTATATAAGAATTTGTCCTTAATTGACTTGCCTAGCTAAATAAATTATACAAAAATAATTGTATTCATCTCTCAACTCCGCCTCTCTCACTGTCTGTCTTGAGCTTTCACTAGCACACTTGCAACATTGTATTGACTGTGCTAGCTAACTTGCAACATTATCAACTGGGCCCTCACAGTTTCCTGTGCAGGTGAGCTCAGGACAGACAGCTGTATTTCAGCACCAAAAATGTGTCAGCAAGATGCATCAATTAATTCAGGCTACAAAAATGTAGGCTTAAGGACAATCACCGAATATTATTACACTGTTGGGTGTTTTGTAAAAGATGTCTCAGTCCCTTCATCACATGGCCGTGCACTGTTTGGATGCTGGAATTATGATGTTTTCATCTTGACAATGAAAACATCATGATTGGTTGTGTTCATGACAAAATAAAAGGTAATACATGTTTACTGTTAAAATACATGTCTTTACTATTAGGCCCATAAAAAAATAGAAAGTTTCAATCCCTTACTGTCAGGCAGACTATCCACAAGCCATCAGACTGCAAAACACTTGAAATGGAACGACCAACTGCACTGACTCTCTGCACCTTAGCAAACATGCACCCCCCCCCCCCCCACACACACACACATACACACACACACACAGTTCCCACCAGCTCTAATTTCTTGCCCACAAAAGTGTTACTATGCGATGTATGGGCTATTCAGGTGTTGAGCTGTATGCCTCACGAATGTGTATTTGTAGGGCAGTAAGACATATCTCTTTGCTTTGTATAAGACCTGCCAAAGCACAACCCAGAAGACATGTACTGCCATTGAGGCTTGGTTAAACAGTCATTAGCTGCGAAGAGGTAGAGGAGTGGGCTCCCCTCTGAGATAGAGCAGCATTCCTGCATGGTCCAGCACTGACAGAGAGAATACTTTTAGTCACGGTCTGATCAAAACATAATAGACTTATCAGCAGAGCTTTGTCTCAGTAAACAGAGTCAAATCGAATCTAATTGTATTTGTCACATGCGCCAAATACAACAGGTGTAGATTTGACCGTGAAATGCTTACTTACAAGCCCTTTCCAAACACTGCAGAGTTAAAAAGTACAAAGAATTATCTAAATAAAAAAAGGAAATAGTAACACAATAAAATTACAATAACGAGACTATATACAAGGAGTACCGGTACCGAGTCAATGTGCAGGGGTACGAGGTACATAGTTGAGGTAATATGTATATGTACAGTTGAAGTCAGAGGTTTACATACACTTAGGTTGGAGTCATTAAAACTCGATTTTCAACCACTCCACAAATTTCTTGTTAGAAAACTATAGTTTTGGCAAGTCGGTTAGGACATCTATATTGTGCATGACACAAGTCATTTTTCCAACAATTGTTCACAGACAGATTATTTCACTTATAAATCATTGTATCACAATTCCAGTAAGTCAGAAGTTTACATACACTAAGTTGACTGTCCATTTAAACAGATAGGAAAATTCCAAGGAAATTATGTCATGGCTTTAGAAGCTTCCGATAGGCTAATTGACATAATTTGAGTAATTAGCATGTATTTCAAGACCTACCTTCAAACTCAGTGCCACTTCGCTTGACATCATGGGAAAATCTTTAAAAAATCAACCAAGACCTCAGAAAACAAATTGTAAATTGTAGACCTCCACAAATCTGGTTAATCCTTGGGAGCAATTTCCAAATGCCTAAAGGTACCAAGTTCATCTGTACAAACAATAGTACGCAAGTATAAACACTATAGCACCACGCAGCAGTTATACCACTCAGGAAGGAGACTCGTTCTGTCTCCTAGAGATGAACGTACTTTGGTGCAAAAAGTGCAAATCAATCCCAGAACAACAGCAAAGGACCTTGTGAAGATTCTGGAGGAAACAGGTACAAAAATATCTATATCCACAGTAAAACGTGTCCTGTATCGACATAACCTGAAAGGTTACCCAAGGCAATGCTACCAAATACTAATTGAGTGTATGTTAACTTCTGACCCACTGGAAATGTGATAAAAAAAATAAAAGCTGAAATAAATCATTCTCTCCACTATTATTTTGATATTTCACATTCTTAAAATAAAGTGGAGATCCTAACTGACCTAAGGCAGGGAGTTTTTACTAGGATTAAATGTCAAGAACGAAAAACTGAGTTCAAAAGAATTTGGATAAGTTGTATGTAAACTTCCGATTTCAACTGTAGGTAGGGGTAAAAGTGACCAGGCAATCAGGATAGATTATCAACAAAGTAGCAGCATCGCATGTGAAGAGTGTGAATGTGTGTGTGTGTGTGTGTGTGTATGTGTGTGATGTCTATGTGTGTGTGTGTGTGTGTGTGTGTGTTGTGTGAGTGTATGTAGTGTTTGTGTGTTGGAGTGTTAGTGTAGGATGTGTCTGTGTTTGGGTAGAGTCCAGTGAGTGTGCATAGAGCCAGCTCAAGAGATTCAGTCCAACAACAAAAAAGGGGTTTAACGCAAAGCTTGAGGTTAAAAGCTGTTCAGGAGTCTTTTGGTCCCAGTCATGGCTCTCCGGTACCGATTGCCGTGTGGTAGCAGAGAAAACAGTCTATGACTGGCCCTTTCCTCTGACACTGCCTGGTATAGCAGTTCTGGATGGCAGGGAGCTCAGCCTCAGTGATTCATGGGCCGTACACACTACCCTCTGTAGCTCCTTATGGTCAGATGCCAAGCAGTTTTCCATACCAAGCGGTGATGCAGCCAGTAAAGATGCTCTCAATTGTGCAGCTGTAGATCTTTGTTTTGTTTCGCTGACTTTAAGGGAGTGTTTATGGTCCTGGCACCAAATTGCCAGGTCTCTGACCTCCTCCCTATAGACTGTCTAATAGTCATCGTTGATCAGGCCTACCACCGTCGTGTCGTTGGCAAATGTAATGATGGTGTGAGAGTTGTCCACGGCCACACAGTCGTGGGTGAATAGGGAATACAGGAGGGGACTAAGCACGCACCCCTGAGGGGCCCCAGTGTTGAGGGTCAGCGTGGCAGATGTGTTGTTGCCTGCCCTCACCACCAGGGGGCAGCCTGTCAGGAAGTCCAGGATCCAGTTGAAGAGGAAGGTGTTCAGTCCCAGGGTCCTTAGCTTGGCAATGAACTTGGAGGGCACTATGGTGTTGAATGCTGAGCTGTTGTCAATGAACAGCATTCTCACGTAGGTGTTCCTTTTGTCCAGTTAGGAAAGGGCGGTGTGGAGTGCTATATACTTTGCGTCATCTGTGAATCTGTTGGGGCAGTTTGCGAATCCATGGTGTCTCAGATGATGGTGTTGATGTGACCCATGACCAGACTTTCAAAGTATTTCATGGCTACAGATGTGAATGCTACGGGGCGTTCTTGGGCACAGGGTCTATGTGTACTGCTTGAAAATATGTACTGTAGGCATTACAGACTGGGTCAGGGAAAGGTTGAAAATGTCAGTGAAGACACTTGGCAGCTGGTCAGCACATGCTCTGAGTATGCATTCTGGTACGGAGAGCGTGAACACACAGTCATCCAAAACAGCTGGTGTTCTCATGCATGGTTCATGTTTGATCGGGTTGTTTGATCGGGTTTTGATCGAGATGTTTGATCGGGTTCAAGTCCGTGGCTGGGCCACTCAAGGACATTCAGAGACTTTACCCGAAGCCACTTTTACATTGTCTTGGCTGTGATGATTAGAGTCGTAGTAGTATTGGAAGGTGAACCTTCGCCCCAGTCTGAGTCTCTGAGCGCTCTGGAGCAGGTTTTCATCAAGAATCTCTTTGTACTTTGCTCCATTCATCTTTCCCTCGATCTTGACTAGTCTTCCTGCCACTGAAAAACATCCCCACAGCATGATGCTGAAACCACCAGATTTCCTCTAGACATGGCACTTGGCATTCAGGCCAATGAGTTCAATCTTGGCTTCATCAGACCAGAGAATTTTGTATCTCATGGTCTGAGAGTCCTTTAGGTGACTTTTGGCAAACTCCAAGCAGGCTGTCATTTGCCTTTTCCTGAGGAGTGGCTTCCATCTGTCCACAATACTTTAAAGGCCTGATTGGTGGAGTGCTGCAGAGATGGTTGTCCTTCTATAAGGTTCTCCCATCTCCACAGAGGAACTCTGGCGCTCTGTCAGAGTGACCATCGGGTTCTTGGTCACCTCCCTGACCAAAGCCCTTCTCCCTTGATTGCTCAGTTTGGCCCGGGCGGCCAGCTCTAGGAAGAGTCTTGGTGGTCCCAACATTCTACCATTTAAGAATGATGGAAGTCACTGTGTTCTTGGAGCTCTTCAATGTTGCAAGTTTTTTGGTACCCTTCCCCAGATCTACGCCTCTATGCAGTCATGTCTCGGAGCTATACGGAAAGTTCCTTCAACCCCATGGCTTATTTTTTCCCCCCGACATGCACTGTTAACCATGCGACCTTACATAGACAGGTGTGTGCCTTTCCAAGTCATGTCCAATCAATAGAATTGACTCCAAGTTTTAGAAATATCTCAAGGGTGATAAGTGGAAACAGGATGCACCTGAGCTCAACTCCGAGCCTCATCATAAAGGGTCTGAATACTTATGTAAATAAGGTATTTCTGTTTTTTTAAGTTTAGGACATTTGCAAAACATATCTAAAAACCTGTTTCCTCTTTGTCATTGTGAGGTATTTTGTTTAGTTCTATTTAATCCATTTTAGAATAAGGCTGTAACATTACAAAATGTGGTTGATATAGAGTACCAGTCAAAAGTTTTGACACACCTACTCATTCCAGTTTTTTTTTAAAGTTTGACTATTTTCTACATTCGAAAATAATAGCGAATACATCAAAACTATGAAATAACACATATGGAATCATGTACAGTATTAACCACAAATCAAAATCTATTTTATATTTGAGATTCTTCAAAGTAGCCATGCTTTGCCTTGATGACAGCTTTGCACACACTTGGTACCCCTTAGATCACATTAATAAGTTCAATTATGATATTCTATAGTGTGTATGATATGACAGGAATGTGCTTGGGGCAGCTCATTAATACCATTTGGGACATTACAAAGCATGACTTTAAGCATCTCTGGAGGCCGGAGACGATGTTTCAATCGATATGAATGCCAGATGCGCCAAAAAACCTGTTGACCCTCTCTTGTAGTTTCCCTGTAGGCCAATATAAATCAATTCCCACAGCATGCCAAATCAGCCTGGTATACGAGCCTAATTTATAGGCCAGTTAAACTGTCACTAAGCAGAAGGAGACCGTCGACACCTCAACATCCCAAGAGGATCCTCAGTTCACTCATAATCTGATAATTCAGTGAGGTAATCACGTCAGTAACCCACCCTGGATGTACAGTACCAGTCAAAGGTTTGGACACATCTACTCATTCAAGGGTTTTTCTTTATTTTTACTAGAAGAATAATAGAATGTAGAATAATAGTGGAGACATCAAAACTATGAAATAACACATATGGAATCACATAACCAAAAAAGTGTTAAACAAATCAAACTATATTTTGGATTATTCAAAGTAGCCACCCTTTGGCTTGATGACAGCTTTGACCACTCTTGTCATTCTCTCATTCAGCTTCACCTGGAATGCTTTGGTAGCCATGCTGGTTAAAACCTCTTCAGGATTAGCCACTTTTTTTCAATTTGTTCACTCTGTTATCAAGGCAAAGGGTGGCTATTTGAACAATCTCAAATATAAATGTGTTCACTATTATTCTACAGAGCAGAAAGTAGCAAAAATAAAGGAATAGCCTTGAATGAGTAGGTGTGTCCAAACTTTTGTCTAGTATTGTATATGGACCAGAACTTGGTTTACAAATGGTGTAGTGAATCTACAGCAACAGCGGTCAATTAAGCAATAATGACAACATTGATTTCAATTTAATGACACACTGTCTCTCTTATTTGATAACACCAAGCCTTGTTCTTATGCAATCCACTTTGTGCTCTAATTATAGGAAAGAGGATGACTATTGGACAGTTTATACCGCCCTAGCGTTTGTACACTGATGTACAGTATATCAGTGAGTGTAAGCAGACGTGAGTCTGGGTAAGCCAATAACTACGAGGGCTAGATTAGTCTACCCAGACACTTAACAGATCCCATACAAATAACAGGATGCACTAAGTCACTGTCGCCTCCACTATGGCTCCTCTCCAGACTGCTGCTGGTGGTTTACTTAGTGCTGAGCTATGAACAAACAATATGAGACAAGGACAAAGTAGACTGTCTACGTTTTATAAAAGTATGCGTTTATTGTTGCCACCTCACAGTCCAACTTAGGTGCATGAATAGATAAACAGACTGGATACGTGGAAGGTATTTAGCCACTGCTGGAGGAAAAATGGAAGCTTCTTTATTCTTAAAACGTAATGCTGTAAAGCTGTTAAGTGTTGGCTTTTAACAATGGACATAAACAGGTCGGAGGCTGTGGTCATTTACAGTGATCGTGCCTCTGATGCTGTCTGGTTGAATGCATGTGTAATTAACTCCAGTAACAATGCTGGTGAGGCTGTCCAAATGTATTGTAGAGCTTTGTAAACATGTCCCTGCATGTTCTATGTAAACAACTCTCCAAACCTCCCTCTCTTATGCCCTCACTCTCAGTTTCTCTCTATCTCCCTCTCGGTTTCTCTCTATGTGCCCCCCGAAGAAGCAGACACACAGTCAAAGCAGAAGACACAATACAATACAAAAGAGATGAGTAGGGATGAGAACAAGAGCACTGGGCCACATGTGCTTTGAACACATTGTCACGATTTTTGGAATGAGTGGACCAAGGTGCAGCGTGTGTAGAGTTCCACATTATACTTAATAGTGAAACTTACAACCAAAACAACAAAGAATATAACAAACGTGCAGTATTGCAGTGCTCAAGGCAACTATACAAAAACAAGATCCCACAAATAACAGGTGGGAAAAGGCTGCCTAAATATGATCCCCAATCAGACACAACGATAGACAGCTGCCTCTGATTGGAACCATACCAGGCCAACATAGAAATGCAAAAACTAGAGTACCCACCCTAGTCACACCCTGGCCTAACCAAAATAGAGAATAAAAAGGATCTCTAAGGTCAGGGCGTGACACACATAAAACCATCTGGGGGGTATTGAAGTGGAGGGACAGGCTTGTTGAGCAACTGGTTACATAAGCAATAGCTCAATGGCATCACACTGGAATTATACTGGAATCCTCAGGTTATACACATTATGACAATGATGGATTCCCTGTAAAGACTTCCCTGTTGTCCCTGGAGTAAAACATTTTCTATAGGTTGTTGTTTTACATGAAACATAACCCTTCTTTTCAGGGTTACCACAGCAATAATATGTCAGCAAAAGAAGAACCGATCCAAAACAACCTGAATTGCGAAATCACTCATAGAGCTTTCCAAACAAAGTATGACAGCAGTGCAGTTGAATTGACTGTCTTCACTTATAATTCCGCACTGTTAATACATTTTACCTGGCCTCTCACAATCTATTCTCTGAGTGATGAAAATAGTATGCCATTCCTGAACTGTCCTTGGATGGCAGAGATGAGATTGAGATTCTTAAGGAGAAGCGCAGATCTCCCTTGGAGTAGGATATCGTTTATGAGTTGATTCATGTTACAAGGCCAGAGAGATGGGGGGATTGTAGGAAGGGACATCTAACCGCATTCCAGGACATTGCCTGTACATCTCCTGTCCAGCTGACTGTCCACAAACAACCTTTCACAGATTAATCAAAGCCTCAACACTAACTCACATACTACCCTGTGTGTGTATGCATGCATGCATGTGTGCGTGCGTGCGTGTGTGTGTGTGCGTGTGCGTGTGCGTGTGCATTTACTGTATGTGTACTGTGTGTATGTACTATTGAGTTTGTTACCATGGAGAATCAGCTCTGCATAGCAACAGGACTTTGGGTCAGAGGAAAGAGCCACAGAGCTCCGAAATAAACTCAGCAAAAAAAGAACGGTTCCTTTTTCAGGACCCTGTCTTCATCCACATGACTTTGCATTGTAAAGGGTTTAAACACTGTTTCCCATGCTTGTTCAATGAACCATAAACAATTAATAAACATGCACCCGTAGAAGGTTGTTAAGACACTAACAGCTTACAGAAGGTAGGCAATTAAGGTCACAGTTATGAAAATTTAGGACACCGAGGGTGCCTTTCTACTGACTCTGAAAAACATCAAAAGAAAGATGCCCAGGGTCCCTGTTCATCTGCGTGATCGCACCTTAGGCATGCTGCAAGGAGGCATGAGGACTGCAGATGTGGCCAGGGTAAGAAATTGCAATGTCCGTACTGGGAGATGCCTAAGACAGTGCTATAGGGAGACAGGACGGATGGTTTATCGTCAAAGGAATGGGTGTTACACCGAGGCTTGTACTCTGGAATGGGATCGATTTGGAGGTGGAGGGACAGTCATGGTCAGGGCATCATCACAGCATCATCATCGGACTGAGCTTGTTGTCATTGCAGGCAATATCAACGCTGTGAGTTACAGGGAAGACATCCTCCTCCCTCATCTGCTACCCTTCCTGCAGACTAATCCTGACATGACCCTCCAGCATGACAATGCCACCAGCCATACTGCTCATTCTGTGCGTGATTTCCTGCAAGACAGGATTATCAGTGTTCTGCCATGGCCAGCGAAGAGCCCGGATCTCAATCCCATTGAGCACGTCTGCGACCTGTTGGATCGGCGGGTGAGGGCTAGGGCCAATCCCCCTCAGGAATGTCCGGGAACGTGCATGTGCCTTGGTGGAAGAGTGGGGTAACATCTCACAGCAGGAACTGGTCCATGAGGAGGAGATGCACTGCAGTACTTAATGCAGCTGGTGGCCACACCAGATACTGACTGTTACTTTTGATTTTGGCCCCCCCTTTGTTCAGCGACACATTATTCAATTTCTGTTAGTCACATGTCTGTGGAACTTGTTCAGTTTATGTCTCAGTTGTTGAATCTTGTTATGTTCATACAAATATTTACACATGTTAAGTTTGCTGAAAATTAACACAGTTTACAGTGAGAGGACATTTTTTTTTTTTCTGAGTTTAGATTAACAGTTCAGGCCTCGTTGGCTGCAGTTACACCTCATGAAAACTGGGAACATGTATGTAGAAGTCTTAAATGCAGGGAAGAAAGAGAAGTTAGGAAGAGAGAGTGAGAGAGAAAGAGAGAGAGAGAACGAGAGAGGGAGGGAGAGGAAAGAAGGATATTATGATTGGACTGGTGGTGGGAGGGAATGTGTAGAATGCTGCGAAGAGAAGAGTGTTCCGTAATGATGACACGGTGCCATGTCTGAGGCCACTCTCTGTCTGTCTCCCCTCTTTCTCCCTCTCTCTGTCTTTCTGTCTCTCTCTCTCTCTCCCCTCTTTCTCCCCCTCTCTCTCTCTTTCCACATTCATCTCAGATGAATTTCCACTTGTCTCTGCTCAGACTTCTCCACAGTTACATAATGAAATATGTTCAGTTTAAAAGGACCTCAGATCAAATCAATATCCGACTAAATGTTCCTCAGATTTATTGTGTACCAACCTAACACATGGAGAGAGGGTCAACATTGGTGCTGCCAGCCTGCCACATAATTCAATATAGTTTATGATTGATGATTTGATTCAATAATGTGTTTGCAACACTTGATTGTTAATGTATTTGCCATTAACAAATGAATGTCTGATGTAATACAATATGACAAAACACACACAGATGAGGAGGCAGAGGTGGAACATGTGTATAGAGAGGCTGCATCCATATGGCTGGATTCAACATCTAGGCATTTCACAGTGGTGTCCCAGGGCTTGTTTGCCCAGAAAAATCTACTCAATTAGATATTATTCTAACAAATGCCCTTCATACGTTTACAGCCAATGGGATATGTGCCAATGAGTTCAGTGACCATTGTCGCGTTGCCTGTATAAGAGATGTTAAACTACCCAAATCTTGCTCATGCGTTATTACAACGATAATTATTTAGAATTTTAATGAGCACATTTTTTTTTGTCTGAGCTGGGTTTGAATGACTGGGGGATTGTGTCATCTATCACCGACTCGGATCAGGCCCTTAATTGTGTTATTACCCTGTTAACTCTGTTACAGATAAATACAAAAAACTAAGGGTAAAAGACTGTCGTAATCCTTGTTTTACACATGAATTGTCTAAGAAATGACAGGAAAGAAATTTCGATGGGCTGATCCTACGTCTGACTGCAAGACAAACTGATGGCAGTCCATCAGACATTTGAGAAATAGATGTCTATCCCTGGTTAAAAAAGCAAAAAAAGGAATATATCTTGCCTCTCCCTAAATATCAGGAAGCAGATTGTACAGTCCACCTTCCTGACAGTTCATTATGGTGACACCATTTACCAGATTGCAGCAGCCACCACTCTTAAACCTTCGGATGCCGTCCACCATAGCTCCATTCGTTTTATCATTGGTGACAGTTTTAGTACTCACCACTGCATCCTGTATCAACAGGTTGGCTGGTCCTCATTAAAGTCCCGTAGATCAATTCATTACTCCCTCTTTGTTTACAAAGCCCTACTACACAAGCTTCCAACTTATCTAACCTCTTTGCTAATGTATAAAATAATGAGATATCAAACCCGTTCACAGTGTTGGTTAGCTCTTCAGATTCCTCAGGTCTCCACGGAATTAGGCAAATCGGCTTTTAGTTTTCACGCTCCACATTTTTGGAATCACTTACAAAATTCATTACATTTGGATTCCCTGGTGACACTAGGGCATTTTCAAACTCTGATGATAAATTAGTTCACTGAGGTGTGCAATTGTGTTGATTTATTGATTGATTGATGTAATAACTTGTTTATGATGTCTGAATGTTAGTGACGTTCTAATGTAATGTACTTGTTATTGTATCTTGTTACATATTTGTATTTTATTTATCTTCATGGTCTCGGGGTACCATTGAAAATGAGACCCTGGTCTCAATTGGGCTCCCCTGATTTAAAGAATGTATTTGACCCAGGTGTGCTGGTTTGTTCCCAGATTACAGGTACCTGTATAACCACTGCCCGGGCCCAGAGTGGAACGTCATGTGTCGGGGCTGCTGTGAGTATGATGTCATCCGTTGTAAGTGTCCTTTCCAGGGCACCCCTGTTGGCTACGCTGTGCCCTGCTGCCGCAACGCAATCAACGAGTGTGACCCCTGCATCATCCACCCAGGTAAACCTGTCCAAGATCGCCATTCTGGCTCAAAACTTGGGGAGTACTTCTCCATTTAGGTTATTTTATCTGGTAAACCTGTGGAGGACTGGTTGAATGCACACTCTGTATACGATTTGATTAACAACAACATGGTCAGATACATGGAGTTCCATTATGCCTTAGTGTTGGATTTGTTAATACATGTTTCATTTGCAAGTACACACAGTGTGGAGGAGGCTATTCTACCAGTACATTTCTGAAACATCTGCCTTGTACAGTACCCATTAGATCCAGTGTCATGTCTTTACTGATGTTTTAGTCTGTATGCCATCTGCCTTCAAGGCTCTCTTATAAGCCTAGCCGACATACAATAGCAGTGAGGTTGGGCCACGTAGAGTGAAATGCAATAAGTTTAGACCAACCACATTAGAGACAAATGCCTAACCCTCATTATTTTCCACAAGCTATTGAGAGACATTGTACCATTCATTACATTTGCTTTCATTGAGGGCATCCCTTTATGTTGCTCTCCTGATGTGTATTTACTCTGAGGGGGAGGTGTGTTGGCAATAACAAAGTCAATGCAGCATATATAACCTCAGAGAAAACTCATTGCTCAAAAGGCACAATGCGTAGTTATTATATTTCACCACAAGTTGTTGCAAGACTTGTTTACCTATCAGAATATGCTAATCTTTTCACTTATGAAAATATGTTGTTTGTCTGTTCCAACTTCACAACATACTCCTCTGCCTGAACTATTGGCCAGATTTCACTGAAATACTAAAAGGCTGAAGTATGCACTTATAAAGGACTTTTCCTGTAAATCTCATACAGTAAACCCTTTTCCATCCCTCTCTATCCTGAGTGTACTGCATGTAGATGGTGGAGGAGACATGGTAAAGTCATTTGATGTTTACACTGATACCTCTTGGTGTTTATATGTCCTGCTGCTGTGTCTCTGATGTCCGTCTCCCTGACGCCCTGCCTGTCCTCAGGATGTCTGCAACACAGAGCACCATAGAACCTCCAATGTGAAAATATATCCTATCTGAAACTCAGTCCTTCTGGTGGTTTTCTGGACATGTCTATTTCAGGAAGCTGCTTTTTCTGTTCTGTTACCCTGTTACAGTGCAAGAGGAGCCTGATGAGTTTAGCAGGTCTGATGTAAAGAGCTAACAGGCACTAAGGGGAATGCAGTAGGTGTATGGGGCCGATTGAAACCGTCCATAGCAATTGGGAATGGGCAAACCAAGACTGTGACTGAATGCATCACACTTACAGTACTTTCAGAAAGTATTCATAACCCACATTTATTGAAAACGAATCACAGAAATATCTAATTTGCATAAGATTTCACAACCCTGAGTCAATACTTTGTAGAAGCACCTTTGGCGGCGATTACAGCTTTGAGTCGTCTTGGGTATGTCTGTATCAGCATTGCACATTCTTCCTCGCAGAATCTCAAGCTCTGTTGAGTTAGATGGGGAGTGGCAGTGGACAGCAATCTTCAAGTCTTTCCACATATTTTCAATGGGATTCGGCTGGGCCACTCAATGACTTTCACATTCTTGTTCTGAAACTATTAGAGCGTTACTTTGGCTGTATGCCTGGGGTCATTGTCCTGTTGGAACGTAAATCTTTGCCCACTAGTCTAAGGTCGTTTGCACTCTGAAGCAGGTTCTCATCAGGGATTTGCCTGTGTTTGGCTCAATTCATTGTTTCCTCTATCCTTACCAGTCTCCCAGTCCCTGCCGCTGAAAAGCATCCCCATAGCATGATGCTACCCCCACCATGTTTCATGGTAGGAATGGTGTTAGACGGGTGATGAGATGTGCCTGGTTTTCTTCAGACATAGTGCTCAGACCACATAATCGTATACCTAAGAAGTGTCTATGTGTGTCTGCAGCCACTACCAATAGTAGTGCAAAAGTAGCAGCAAAAGAACAGTTGAAGATACATATGGTGATGTCGTTGCACATGAGTGGTGTGGATGTCTGTAGGCATTTATGATCCGTAACGTTATATAGGGAATCTGTGTATGTGAGAGATATGAAAGGAGAAAGTACTATTCCTGAATATGCTGTTAAACACAACAACTAGTGTAAATATCTAAACCCCTGTATGAATAGAGCACATGTCTGAAGGAGGAATTGGTAAAGAAGAGTATAATGAGTTACCAGAGATCTGATGAAGTAACAAAAGAAAAAATGAAAATATATAGAGAACTTTTAATAATCTTAATCATTTCCACACTCACACAACTCTCACATCCACATTCACTACACTCATGCAACTCACAATCACATTCCCTTTGTGCTATTACTTGATTTAAGACTTATGGTAACCTCTCTTTTTATGTTCAGTTTTATTGGTTTTAGTCTATTGTTTTCTATTTTTGCATCATCGTAAACATCTTTCAGGATTTATACCAGGGCAGTCCTGTTAGTTCTCTTATATACTGCAGACAATTTATGTTTGCATGGTTTAGCTTATCCATCATTCATAATTAATTCATCATTAACATTCGCTTCCTTTATGTGACCGACCAATACTGGTTCATGCATGTGACAGACCAATACATCACGAGGCTTCTTCTCTCTAAGCTGAGACCTTGAAACTGAGATATCTTTCATTCTCAAAACAAGGGTCTTGGCGTACTGCCAAATTGCAGATACTGACAGTAAGGATGAGTTCAATCAGTCACTTGCATGAAAACAGAAATGTTTTTTTAGAAAAGCACAAACATAACATTTTCAGTTACATGCTCTCAGAGTTTTTCACGTGCCTTTTTGCAAACTCCAGGCGTGCTATCATTTGCCTTTATCTCAGGAATGGCTTCCGTCTGGCCACTCCCATGAAGCCCAGATTTATGAAGTGCTGTAGAGACTGTTGTCCTTCTGGCAGGTTTATCCCATCTCAGCCAAGGAACTCTGTAGGTCCATCAGAGTGGTCACTGGGGTTTTGGTCACATCCCTGACCAAGGTCCTCCTTGCACGGTTGCTCAGTTTGGTCGGACAGCCAGCACTAGGTATTCTGGGTAATTCCATATTTTTTTCAATTTCCCAATTATGGACACCACTTTAGTCTTGGAACCTTTCAATATTCAATATAGCGTTTTATACCTTTCCCCATATATATTATGTCTCATCACCAATTCTATCTCAGAGATCTACGGACAGTTCCTCTGGTATAGTTTATGCTCTGACATATGAGACTTTATATAGATAGCTGTGTTTCTTTCTAAATCATGTCCAAACAATTGAATTGGCCACAGGCGTACTCCAAGTCATAGTGACATCTCAAGGACGATCAAAGGAAATTGGATGCATCTGAGTTCAATTTGGAGTGTCATATCAAATCGGTGTGAATACTTATGCAAATGAGATATGTCTGCATTTCATTTTCAATAAATTAGCAAATATTTCTAAAAACATGTTTTCACTTTGTCATTATGGAGTAGTTTGTGTAGATGGGTGAGAAATATAATATTTAATATATTTTACATTCAGGCTGTAACACAACAAAATGTGGAATAATTCAAGGGTATGAATACCTTCTGAAGGTACTGTATGGTGAAGAGGTTTCAGACATTTCAGTTTTCAGTCAGCACTTTCTACTTGATGCTGTGCCGTCTCCATCTTTCTTTCTATCTAACCTCTCAGTCTTTGTCTCTCTTACTCCACCATTTCCCCTCTCTTCTTCTCTCTCTCTCTTAGGTTGCAGCATATTTGAGAACTGTAAGCGGTGTAACAACGGGACGTGGGGCCCCAGAGATGATTTCTTTGTCAAGGGGAAGTACTGTGCTGAGTGTCGACCCGGCTGGTCAGGCGGTGACTGTTTGAGTGAGTACACTCATTCTCACATATTCCTCTACCCACATTACCTCCTACCATCGCTACGGGTAAAATGTGCCCTTAACCACTGATCTAGGATCAGATTACTTTATTCCCCCAGTTCCAACCAAAACCATTATGGGGATGAAAGAATATCTGACCTTGTACCAGGGTTATAAGTAACTTCAACACGCTTCCTTTCCATGCCTCTATATAGGCATATACCGTACTGTACCTACAGTGCAGTATATACCAATTACTATAGAAGACAATTCTGGCACAACAGTATTTTGCATGGATAAGAGCTAAATGTCTCATAGATTTTCCATTCAAGGAGCTGAAAAGTCAAAATAGTGTTAGTCAACATCCTGGAATCTCACAATATAATTTCTAGAGAAAGCATAGGTTTCTGATGTATTTTCATCAACCGCAGAAACTTGGCATGTATTTGTGGCTCTTGGCTGCAGGCCTGTGGTTAATGTGCATTTAGTTTACTTTTACCAGCCTGCATTCTTCATTTGTCTCCCGTTTGAAGTGTATTTTTCCTAATGTATGCCATGTAACTCTGTAACTGGTAAATATCATGCTATTACTCAACTTTAGATGGCAATTACATATACAGTCATGGCCAAAAGTTTTGAGAATGACACAAATATTAATTTCACAATGTCTGCTGCCTCAGATTGTATGATGGCAATTTGCATATACTCCAGAATGTTATGAAGAGTGATCAGATGAATTGCAATTAATTGCAAAGTCCCTCTTTGCCATGCAAATGAACTGAATCCCCAAAAATATTTTCCACTGCATTTCAGCCCTGCCACAAAAGGGCCGCTGACATCATGTCAGTGATTCTCTCATTAACACAGGTGTGAGTGTTGACGAAGACAGTGCTGGAGATCACTGTCATGCTGATTGAGTTCGAATAACAGACTGGAAGCTTCAAAAGGAGGGTGGTGCTTGGAATCATTGTTCTTCCTCTGTCAATCATGGTTACCTGCAAGGAAACAAGTGCCCTCATCATTGCTTTGCACAAAAAGGGCTTCACAGGCAAGGATACTGCTGCCAGTAAGATTGCACCTAAATCAACCATTTATCGGATCATCAAGAACTTCATGGAGAGCGGTTCAATTGTTGTGAAGAAGGCTTCAGGGTGCCCAAGAAAGTCCAGCAAGTGCCAGGACCGTCTCCTAAAGTTGATCCAGCTTCGGGATCGGGGCACCACCAGTACAGAGCTTGCTCAGGAATGGCAGCAGGCACGTGTGAGTGCATCTACACACACAGTAAGGGGCAGCAAAGAAGCAAAGAAGCCACTTCTCTCCAGGAAAAACATCAGGGACAGACTGATATTCTGCAAAAGCTACAACGATTGGACTGCTGAGGACTGGGGTAAAGTCATTTTCTCTGATGAATCCCCTTTCCGATTGTTTGGGGCATCCGGAAAGAAGTTTGTCCGGAGAAGACAAGGTGAGCGCTACCATCAGTCCTGTGTCATGCCAACAGTAAAGCATCCTGAGGCCATTCATGTGTGGGGTTGCTTCTCAGCCAAGGGAGTAGGCTCACTCACATTTTTGCCTAAGAACACAGCCATGAATAAAGAATGGTACCAACACATCCTCCGAGAGCAACTTCTCCCAACCATCCAGGAACAGTTTGGTGATGAATAATGCCTTTTCCAGCATGATGGAGCACATTGCCATAAGGCAAGAGTGATAACTAAGTGGCTCGGGGAACAAAACATTGATATTTTGTGTCCATGGCCAGGAATCTCCCCAGACCTTAATCCCATTGAGAACTTGTGGTCAATCCTCAAGAGGCGGGTGGGCAAACAAAAACCCACAAACTCCAAGCATTGATTATGCAAGAATGGGCTGCTATCAGTGTGGCCCAGAAGTTAATTGACAGCATATGCCATGGAGGATATTAGAGGTCTTGAAAAAGAAGGGTCAACACTGCAAATATTGACTCTTTGCATCAACTTCATGTAATTGTCAATAAAATCCTTTGACACTTATGAAATGCCTGTAATTATACTTCAATATTCCATAGTAACATCTGACAAAAATATCTAAACACACTGAAGCAGCAAACTTGTGAAAATTTATATTTGTGTCATTCAAAAAACGTTTGGCCACGACTGTACACTACATGTTCACAAGTATGTGGACAGTGGACACCTGCTCGTCGAACATCTTATTCCAAAATCTTGGGCATTAATATGGAGTTGGTCCCCCATTTGCTGATGTTGCGCAATTAGGCCTGGCTCACAGTCGGCGTTCCAATTAATCCCAAAGGTGTTCAATGAGGTTGAGGTCAGGTCTCTGTGCAGGCTAGTCAAGTTCTTCCACACTGATCTTGAAAAAAAAAAGATTCTGTATGGACCTCACTTTGTGCACGGGGGCATTGTGATGATGAAACAGGAAAGGCCTTCCCCAAACTGTTGCCACAAAGCTGGAAGCACAGAATCGTCTAGAATGTCATTATATGCTGTAGCGTTAAGATTTCCATTCACTGGAACTAATTGGCCTAGCACGCACCATGGAAAACAGCCCCAGACTATTATTCCTCCTCCATCAAACTTTACAGTTGGCAGTATGCATTGGGGCAAGTAGCGTTCTTCTGGCATCCACCAAACCCAGATTCGTCTGTCGGACTGCCAGATAGTGAAGCGTGATTCATCATTCCAGAAAACGTGTTTCACTGCTCCAGAGTCCAATGGCAGCGAGCTTTACAACACTCCAGCCAACGCCTGCATTGCGCACAGTAATCTTAGGCGTGTGTGCAGCTGCTTGGCCATGGAAACCCATTTCATGAAGCTCTTGACAAACAGTTATTGGGCTGATGTTGCTTCCAGAGGCCGTTTGGAACTAGGTAGTAAGTGTAGCAACCGAGGACAGATGATTTTTACACGCTCCACGCTTCAGCACTCAGCGGTCCCGTCCTGTGAGCTTGTGTGGTCTACCACTTCGCAGCTGAGCCGTTGCTCCGAAACATATTCATTTCACAATAACCGCACTTACAGTTGACCAGGGAAGCGCCAGCAGAGCAGACATTTGATGAACTGACTTGGTGGGAAGGGGGCATCCTATGACGGTGTCACACTGAAAGTCACTGAGGTCTTCCATTAGGCCATTCTACTGCCAATGTTTGTCTATGGAGGTTGCATGGATGTGTGCTAGATTTTATACACCTGTCGGTAACGAATGTGGCTGAAATAGCTGAATCCACTAGTTTGAAGGGGTGTGCACATACTTTAGTAAATATTATGTATGAGCTACACAACAGCACAATGATTTAATCAGAATGAAACATATAATTACACTAATAAATAAAACCCTGATTGCACGATCATGTAAAATGTGAGCTCTAAATGGTTTTGTTCCTGTTTATAGAGTGTGGAGGAGTGATCCGTAAACATCAGGGTCACATAGTCATGGAAAGTTACCCCACCAACGCTCGCTGTGAATGGACAGTTCAGGTGGACCCACGATTCACCATCAACTTCAGGTGGGTGTGACCAACGGTGTATCTGACTTGAGTTGTCTCTTAACCTCAAGACAGAGTTAGTTTACTGAGCCAAAGCCTGGTGTAACTGAATGACAGCTAGTTATAATGTTCACTTTGTCATATTTTCCCTTGACATGAATGGGCTATGCTTTGGCCTCTCTGGTGACCATCTGTAATAGTTATTAATACCTGACCCATTTCATTTCAGTTTTCACATTTCTTTGAGAGGTAGGTAATGGACCAATGTGAGTCTAGACCACAGGTTGGAAATCACTCCTATTCTTGAAAAAAAGTAATTGCATTTCACTCATGTGATAACTTTGTATATTCTCTAGCATTTTATTTGAGGGCCTTTACGATAAAAAAAGCAACACGGAACTTTGAGCTGCAATCAGTCTGTTGGCACAATACGTAGTACATACAGCAATAGCTTTGGGTGTTGAAATAAACAGATCAATACACTCTTAGAAAAAAAGGTGCTCTCTAGAACCTATAAGGGTCCCCATAGGAGAATCCTTTGGAGAACCCTTTTCCTTTTCACAAAAGGTTCTACATGGAACCCAAAAGGGTTCTACCTTTTTGGGTTGGGGACAGATGAAGAACCATTTTGGAACCCTTTTTTCTAAGATTGATAGCATTTTTCCCTTACACATAAAGCTCCATGTTAAACTACACAACTGTGACAAGCTCAGACAGCTAGGCCAAATCCATGATCTGATGACAAATGGATCTGCAAGCATGGCAGAAAAAACAGTTGCACAATGGTTTATCGACAGATAGAGATTCATAAATCATCTCCCAAAGTGAAGAAATAGGGCCTTATACTGGTGTTTTGTGTCCATAATGACATACAAGCCACAGAGACCATCATTAAATAGTGGTCCTCTCTGTTTCATGTTGCTGTGCTCATAGTTGGACTATTGAAGTTATATGCTTTGGCATCAGCCAGCGAAACCTTACGGGCAGAGCCATTTTGCATGTATTACTCACTACTCTTGGCTACACCACTCTAATTTATACCAGTAATGTTGACTCTCACTTCACACTCCTCATGGACAACACACCAATCGAGTTACACAGTAACACACGCTGCACAGCTATACTTTTAGAGCCATGAGATGTTCAGCCCCTAAGAGACAATAATAACAATGGGGGAACTTGCTATTCTCCTTTGTATGTCAAGTCAAATATCTTAACCCTCATCTCCCGACTGGGGTCATTTTGACCCCAGAGGCATATTTTGGATAATAACCCAAAGGTGGTTTATTCACAGGGCCAGATTACCGACCGGGCATGCAGTGCACGTCAGGGGGCCCCAGATTGCACATGATGTAGAATTTCAGGAAAGTAACTTTAAAACTGCAACATTTTCTCTCAGCTTCATGACAAAATGTGTAGAATAGAATTTAGAATTTAGAATTTGTTCTTCACTGTCTTGCCTAGTTAAATAAAGGTAAATAAACACAAAAAAACACGCTGTCCGGGGTGAAAGAGTGGCGTAGGTTGGCGGCATCTGTAGGCAAAGCGTTTATGGGTAATAAAGGCTTCCTGCAGATGCCGGTGAGCGGTCTCTCATACCCGCTCACCACGCCGAAACCAGTTGTCGACAGCTGGGACAGTACCAGGCTCTGCCTCCCAGGGAAACATGGGAGGTTGGAAACCAAGGACACACTGAAACAGAGTAAGGCGGAGGGGTGAGTGCATGAGTGCGTTCTGAGCATATTCGACATAGGCCATGTGGAGAGGCAGAACATTTTTGGCGGAGGTAACCCATTTCTTGGTTCAGGTGTTCCGTCTGCCCGTTGGTCTGGGGGTGGTACCCGGAGGAGAGGCTGAGGGTGACCCCCAGTCGGTCACAGAAGGCTCACCACACCCGGGAGACAAACTGGGGCCTGCGGTCAGAGACGATGTCCTCCGGAATCCATACAGACGGAACACCTGCTGGAACATACACTCTGCCAATTCCATGGCGTTAGGTAGATGATGAAGAGGAACCAGACAACACATTTTTGAAAAACGGTCTACTATGTCAAGGATGGTGGTGTTAGAGGATTCAGGAAGGTCTGTGAAGAAGTCAACAGCTATGTGGGACCAGGGTCTGTGAGGGATTGGCAAAGGTTGAAGCTTTCCGGAAGGGAGATGACGAGGGATTTTGGTTTGGGTGCAGACTGGACAGGAGAGTGCGTAATCCCTGAACATCGGATGCCAGTGAGGACCACCAGAGCTTCCGGGCTAGAAGTTCAGTGGTTCGTGTAATGCCCAGATGTCCTGACCCCAAGGACATGTGACACCATTGCATCAGTTGGGATCTAACAGTATGTAACTCTTCCCGGCTGGTGTCTCAGGAGAAGCCGGGTCTGAAGTTAGGGCTTCTTGTATGGCAGAGTGAACCTTCCACTGTACCGGTCCCATAATGCAAGAGGAAAGAAGAATGGGTGTAGGGTCTGAGTTATTGGTCGAAAGGTCAAACTGGCGGGAGAGAGCATAAGTGTTTACATTTATATTTCCAGGGATGTAAGTAACATGAAAATGGAAGCGTGTGAAGAGAGCCCAGCTGGCTTGTTTGGAGTTTAACCTCGTGGCCTCTCTGATATAGTCCAGATTACGATGATCTGTTAGGACGAGAAAGGGATGTTGTGCGCCCTCCAACCTGTGGCGCCACTCCTCGAGGGCTAGCTTGATGGTGAGGAGTTCTCTGTTCCCCACATCATAATTCCTCTCAGCGGGGGATAACTTCCTGGAAAAGAAGGTACAGGGATGTGATTTGGGAGGTGTTCCTATCCACTGAGAGAGTATGGCTCCTACTTTGGAGGCATCCACCTCCAGGGTGAAAGGAAGGGTCGTATCAGGTTGGCGAAGGACAGGAGCTGAGGTGAAGAGGCGTTTCAAGTTGTTAAAAACAGTCAGGGCGGTATCAGTCCATTGAAGGGTCAGGGTCTTTTGGCTGGTAAGGGCAGTGAGGGGAGCGGCCATAGAACTGAAGTTTGGCAATAGAAGTTGGAGAACCCAATGAAACATTGGAGTCCCTTAATGGTGGTGGGTTTGGGCCAGTTACTGATGGCGGTGACTTTGTTCTCATCTATGCTGACCCCTCCAGGTGTCAGTACAAAGCCGAGGAAGTTTACCGAGGTTACATGGAGGTGCTCTTCAGTCTTCACATAAAAGGTTATGGTCAAGGAGCCGTTGAAGAACCTTTTGCACATGCTGTATGTGCTCCGTCAGGGAGTAGGAGTAAATGTCATCAATCTAGATGATGAGAAAGTGGGTTGATCATATCCTGTAAAACCTCCTTCATAAGGATTAGAAGACTGCGGGGGCGTTCGTAAGGCATGACCAGGTATTCGTAGTGCCCTCGAGCGGTGATGAAGGCCGTCTTCCATTCGTCGCCTACATGTATATGGACAAGGTTATATACAGTTCACAGGTCGAGTTTAGTATAGATGTTGAAGGGATGCTGGGATCAGAGGAAGAGGGAAACGGTTCTTGACCGTGACGCCATTCAATACATGGACGGAGACCACAGTCCTTTTTGCCAAAAAAGGAAGAAGCTGGACGCAGCCGGGGAAGGAGGACAAATGAAACATCAACGTAGTTCTCCATTACCTCATTTTCCAGGATAGATAGGGGGTAAACATGGCCTGTGGGGACACTCCAGGGAGTAAGTCAATAGCACAATCTTCTGGGCGATTCGGTGGCAGAGTGGAGGCCTTGATTTTGCTTAAGACATTGCAGGGTCGTGACGACAATGAGGGTGTCTGAGGATGAGAGTTGAATGGTTTCAGGGTGGAAGACTCCAATCTGGAGGGTGACGCTCTGTGTCATGTGCATGCCCAATGGCTTCCCGTCCAGGGTGTTAATCCTTAAGGAAGGGGTGACAGGTGTTAGATCAATGTCAAGCTCTTTTACTAGCTGGTGATCGATAACATTTTCTTGCTGCTCCTGAATCTGTCAAGCCTTCTACGTACTTGGTAACCCCCTTCAAGGTTATCAATACTGGGATGGAGAATTGCTTCTGGGAGATATTTAGAAATAAGGACACCCCTACCTGCATGGCAGCAGAGGGAACTTTCTCATCTCTCTGTGGGGGGCGAACAGGGCAATGGCCACAGTATAGGCAGAGCCCTTATTGGATCCGGTTTTGACGTTCGATACACGGGAGAGGAGCATGGCTCAACTGCATGGGCTCTGGAAGACTCAGACAGGATGACGAAATCATGGAAAGAGAAGGTTTCGTGTTCCTGGGTGGCAGAGTTCTTCGGTGGTGAGGTGGTCGATGGAGATATGAATGTATTGATTTAAATCCTGAAGGTGACCTCTACAGGCAAGCACGGCCTGAAGTTCCCTGTTGAGCCCTCTTCGGTAGACGGTAAGTAAAGCAGCCTCTTTCCATCAACTCCCTGCAGCCATGGTGGGGAACTCGAGGGCATACTCAGCAGCTGAATTGCGACCTTGTTGAAGTTTTATGAGGTCTCCTATAGGACGACCGGAGGGAGAGTGATCGAATACATCTTTGAAGTGTGAAAATGGGTCTCGGATCCGAGTTCTGTGCTGTTGGCAGGCCATATGGCGGTGGCCTAATCCAGGGCTTTGCCTGTGGGTAGAGACAACAAAATCTACCCTGCTCTTGTCGGTGGCGAAGTTAGTGGGGTTGTGACCAATGTATTTGCTGCGTTGGATCAGAAATCGCTGACATTTCCCAAGAGGAACCGTTATATGTTCCAGACATGGGTGTGAACGAAGGAGTGCTATGGGTTACGATAGCTGGCATCAGAGGAGTAGGGATAGGCTGGCAGAGAAGATGGAACATTTCCTCCATAAGCTCCTCTTGCTGGGGTAGGGCGCTGCTGTAGCTCCGCTGAATCCATTCTGTTTTTAGGTGATGTATTCTGTAATGAATACTCAGGGAGAAAAAGGTGTAGAATCTTGCGCACAGCGCGGCAGATGTTTATTACGCCTTTGCAGAAGGCAGGAATTGTGGTCGCAGGCAATGGTCAAACACAGGTAGGCAGTCAAAAACAAAACAATACCTCACAACCATACAAACAGAAAGAACTGAACTAAATAGGGAGCTGATGAGACCAGGTGAGAAACGAACATGGGTGAAATCAATGAACAAAAATGAAAGACAGGGCTTCAAGAACACAAAGAAAAAGAACACAAAGTTGACTAAGAAAAGAAAAGCAGAACCTTACACATCCTGCCATACAAGCCCTACCATTACCAATGTTTCACTAGCAGCGATGCTACTGCTGGTTGTGGGGTAAGAAAATAAATACAACTAAGCCATATTTTTCTCCATTGTCTCTCAGGATAAATTGATGAATCACTTTTTGTCACTAAAATAAAGTATATTTCAAATGTTGGTGTACTGCCCCTTTAAATGGCAGACATTTTTACCACATAAAATATGACAATTAGTATGATTGCAAATCAACTTTTTAGTACTTATGTGGAATGTACTTTAGGAAAAAGCTGCACATTCTTGAAGGAATGTTAAGAATATGTCTGTTTTGGTCTTTTTAATATTTTTGTTTTGATAACACAACATGTCTAATGATGTTTTGATGAGAATCAAGTTGATATTTTGATTGTTGCTTTTTCCAAAAGTTTCTTCTTAGGGTCAAAATGACCTCAATGGTAATCCATGTGTATGAAATATGTTGGTAGTATGAGTGTTAAATCTACCAATATATCTACCAATATAAGAGCCAGGAGATACTCCCCATTCTTTTCCATCTTGTTCTGTTAGAGCTGAATGTTACTTACACTCCTCCATCGAAACCCTTGTTTTCTGTCATTCCCTGTCCTGGTTCCAGCTGGAGTCAATCATAGTGCTGTCATACCATTAAATCAAGCAGCTCATTCATTAAACGGATATATACAGTGCCTTTGGAAAATATTCAAACTCCTTGTCTTTTCCCACATTTTGTGACATTACAGCCTTATTTTAAAATGAATTAAATCAAACAAATTCCTCAACAATCTACACACAATACCCCACAACGACAGGTTTTTAGAAATGTTTGCAAATTAAAAATACACAAAAACAGAAATACCTTACATACATAAGTATTCAGACCCTTTGCTATGAGACTTGAAATAGAGCCCAGGTGCATCATGTTTCCATTGATCATCCTTGAGCTGATTCTACAACCTGATTGGAGTTCACCTGTGGTAAACTAAATTGATTGGACATTATTGGAAAGGCACACACTTGTCTATATACTGTAAGGTCCCACAGTTGACAGTGCATGTCAGAGCAAAAACGAAGCCACGAGGTCGAAGGAATTGTCCGTAGAGCTCCGAGACAGGATTGTGTCTGCACAGATCTGGGGAAGGGTACCAAAACATTTCTGCAGCATTGAAGGTCCCCAAGAACACAGTGACCTCCATCATTCTTGAAGAAGTTTGGAACCACCAAGACTCTTCCTAGATCTGAGCAATCTAGGGAGAAGGACCTTGGTCAGGAAGGTGACCAAGAACCCGATGGTCACTCTGACAGAGCTCTAGAGTTCCTCTGTGGAGATGGGAGAACCTTCGAGAAGGACAACAATCTCTGCAGAACTCCACCAATAAGGCCTTTATGGTAGAGTGGCCATCAGAAGACATTCCTCAGTAAATGGCACATGACAGCTCGCTTCGAGTTTGCCAAAAGGCACCTAAAGTCTCTCAGACCATGAGAAACAAGATAGTCTGGTCTGATGAAACCAAGATTGAACTCTTTGGCCTGAATGCCAAGCGTCACGTCTGGAGGAAACCTGGCACCATCTCTTTTCAGCGGCAGAGACTGGGAGACTAATACGAATCGAGGCAAAGATGAAAGGAGCAAAGTACAGAGAGAATCTTGATTAAAACCTGCTCCAGAGCTCTTAGGACCTCAGACTGGTGGTGAAGGTTCACCTTCCAACAGGACAACAACCCGAAGCACACAGCCAAGACAATGAGGAGCAGCTTCGGGACAAGTCTCTGAATATCCTTGAGTGGCACAGACTTAAACCTGATCGAACATTTCTGAAGAGTACTGAAAAAAGCTGTGCAACGATATTCCTCTTCCAACCTGACAGAGCATGATAGGATCTGCAGAGAAGAATGGGAAATACTCCCCAAATACAGGTGTGTCAAGTATGACGTCATACCGAAGAAGACTCAAGACTGTAATCGCTATCAAAGGTGAATCAACAAAGCACTGAGTAAAGTATTATTTTTATAAATTAGCACAATTTTCTAAAAACCTTGTGGGGTATTGTGTGTAGGGGGAAAAATAGTTAACCAATTTTAGAATAAGGCTGTAACCTAACAAAATGTGGAAAAGGTCAAGGGGCGTGAATACTTTCCGAAGGCACTGTATACCAATGTGTGTCTCACCAATTATGCTATTCACTTTAACTCTCATTAAAAGAGGCCCTGAAGCCACAGACCTCTGGTTTCTGGACGACCTTAAATTTACTGAGAATTCACAAGGAACGCTGGGAGTTGACAGTAGTATATTCACCAATCATACTATTTAGCTTGGCAATGTGACTGTTTGAGTTAATAAGTAATCATACATCAACGACACATCATACAGTGAATCACTTACAATCAGACCAGTCTTAATACAGTCAGTCACACATGGAAGTTTGCGATGTTTACGGGCATCACAACATAGATGTATAAAGTATATTGTATGGTACCATATATACATACACTTCTCGCTGGGTTCAAAATATATGAGGTACTTAATAACCATTTATAACTAGGGGGCAGTATTTTCATTTTTGGATAAAAAACGTTCCCGTTTTAAACGGGATATTTTGTCACGACAAGATGCTCGACTATGCATATAATTGACAGCTTTGGATAGAAAACACTCTGACGTTTCCAAAACTGCAAAGATATTGTCTGTGAGTGCAACAGAACTGATGTTACAGGCGAAACCCAGATAAAAATCCAACCAGGAAGTGCCCCATTTTTTGAAAGCCCTGCATGCCAATGACTCCTTATATGGCTGTGAATGAGCTACGAATGAGCTTATGCTTTCTACGTATTCCCCAAGGTGTCTACAGCATTGTGACGTCTTTTTACGCATTTATGTTGAAGAATAGCCGTAAGGGACCACATTTAGCAGGTGATCCCGCAGAAAATCTTGCGTAAAGTACACAAGTAGCCATTTTTCCAATCGCTTCTTATGAGAAACCAATTGTCCCGGTGGATGTTTTATCGAATAGATATGTGAAAAACACCGTTTGCCATGTTTCTGTCGATATTATGGAGCTAATTTGGAAAAAAGTTCGATGTTGTAGTGACTGTATTTTCCGGTCGATTTCTCAGCCAAACGTGAAGAACAAATGGAGCTATTTCACCTACAAAAATAATATTTTTGGAAAAAAGGAACATTTGCTATCTAACTGGGAGTCTCCGGAGTGAAAACATCCAAAGTTCTTCAAAGGTAAATGATTTAATTTGATTGCTTTTCTTATTTTCGTGAATATGTTGCCTGCTGGTAGCAGAGCCTAGCATAGCATTATGCCATGATAAACTTACACAAATGCTTGTCTAGCGTTGGCTGTAAAGCATATTTTGAAAATCTGAGATGACAGTGTGATTAACAAAAGGCTAAGCTGTGTCTCAATATATTTCATTTGTGATTTTCATGAATAGGAACATTTTCTAGGAAGATTTATGTCCGCTGCGTTATGCTAATTAGTTTGAGGCTATGATTACGCTCCCGCATGCGGGATGGGTAGTACTGTTTGGTTATCTTCTTCATGGAAAGCAATGGGAGAGTGTTAAGTGCAAATTGACTCTTAAAGTTGGGGTGAACAGATATCCTTAAAATATTTCTAATAGTTGACTATTAATATATCATCTGTTTTTCTATAGCTCAACATATGTTAACTCAAACATCTGTCCTTGTTGAAATTGAAGGCTAAAATATGTTCTGTTTTTGTAGCCTGTGTTACTAACGCTTGTGGCATTATATTTCCCATGTTTCCTCTTAGCTCCTTCAAATGTCCCATTAGTTCCACGCAGTAACAATTGTTGCGTTGTTGCCTCAAATTGGACATCATTAGACTCAGTCATGATCTCAGCTGAAAGCATTGCAGATACATTTTTTATAACGACTCTGAGTCTACTTTTTTTCATTGATCTCTTTCGCAGGGCAAGGAAGCAGAAGAAAAAAGGTGACAGTATGAAAATGCGCGGATCACTGTTGCCTTGGTGAAAAGACATCATAACAGATTTCACCTCCACCACAACCAGAGGAAACTAAACATTCAATTCTCACCTTCATTTAAAAGGAAGTGAGTCGTGCAAAGTGAGGGAATCACTCGTTGGCGCCGTTAACATCTTCAATGGTAAAATAAAAAATGGCTCTGATTGCTGTTCATTGCTCGCCTGCTGGCTGTAGTGAAAGAGTCAGGGGTGTGAGATGGTGCCAACCAGGGTAGCAGAGCCAGGAAAGCCAGGCAGGCACTCCCTTTCACGGCTGCTCCAGGAAAACAAAGGCTCTAGCAGGAAAACTCAGAGTAAAGGGGGGTGGTGCAGTAATGAGCAATTTACAATATGTTTACTTCCCATTACTTTTGAGTGGAGCCAAGTGAGAAACCTGTTGACTAGTTTGATATGGAAAATCCAGGCCTGGCTACTGCAATGAGAACTTTCTGGCTGGACTAAACAGAAGAAAACTGGATGACTGAATGGTATAAGTGACTAGCTAAAACAAACCGTGACAATTGGCTTCTGAAGATATCCACCTTTTTAAATGGCATTGCAAGTGAAAAGATACTTTGTCAACAGACATTTTTTCACTAGCAATATTTTGGCTGTAGACACATCTGTTCCCAAGTTTATTCAAGGTGTGGAGTTCGACAGAATATACAGTGCATTCAGAAAGTATTCAGACCCCTTGACTTTTTCCACATTTTGTTATGTTACAGCCTTGTTCTAAAACATTTTTTTTTAAATGTCCCACATCAATCTACACACAAAGCAAAAACAGGTTAGTAGAAATTTTTGGAAATGTATTAAAAAACATAACATTTACATAAGTATTCAGACCCTTTACTCAGTACTTTGTAGCCAGCGATTCCAGCCTGGAGACTTCTTGGATATGACGCTACAAGCTTGGCACACCTGTATTTGGGGAGTTTCTCCCATTCTTCTCTGCAGATCCTACCAAGCTCTGTCAGGTTGGATGGGGAGCGTTGTGAAACCTCTATTTTCAGGTCTCTCAAGAGATGTTAGATCTGGTTCAAGTCCACTCTGGGCCACTTAAGGACATTCAGAGACTTGGTTTTCGTTAAAGATCTCGCTGTACTTTGCTCCGTTCATCTTTCCCTCAATCCTGGCTCGTCTCCCAGTGCCTGCCACTGAAAAACATCCTCACAACATGATACTGCCACCATCATGCTTCACCGTAGGGATGATGCCAGGTTTCCTCCAGACGTGGCACTTGGAATTCAGGCCAAAGAGTTCAATCTTTGTTTCATCAGACCAGATAATCTTGTTTCTCATGGTCAACTGTGGGACCTTATCTAGAAAGGTGTGTGACTTTCCAAATCATGTCCAATCAGTTGAATTTGCCACAGGTGGACTCCAATCAAGTTGTCGAAACATCTCAAGGATGATCAATGGAAACAGGATGCACCTGAGCTCAATTTCGAGTCTCATAACAAAGGGTCTGAATACTTGTAACGGCCATTGGTGGAAGAAGAGGAGGACCAAAGTGCAGCGTGGTAGATGGATTATTTTGAATATGTTATTGGACAATAAACAGGTATGGCTTATTAACCTATACGGTCTGAATAATGATGATCCAAGCTTCTTTGAAAATATATATAAGAATTGATCAACTCTACAAGCAACACTAGACTCTATTATTATGGTGGGAGATTTTAATATGGTCTTAAATACCTCTATGGACCGGAAAGGAAATCACACTACAAACTATCACCCTCAAACGCTTAAGGAAATCATGAATGTCATGGATATATTGAAATTAGTGGATATATGGAGACTTAAATACCCTGAACTAGTGAAATATACATGGCGGAAGCTTAATCAAGCTAGTCGTCTTGACTACTTTCTTATGCCATTCTCTCTGGCACCAAACGTTTTAAGTGTTGATAGGGGACAGAATGTGGTCGGATCATCACATAATTGGCATATATATGACTCTTACGGAATTTCCACATGGGCGAGGATATTGGAAATTTAATCAAAGCCTACTAGATGATAAATTGTTTAGATCTAGGACAGAATAATTTATAACGGACTTTTTCAGACATAACATAGGTACAGCAGATCCCGTTATTGTATGGGACACTTTTAAGTGTGCCTTTAGAGGCCATGCAATTCAGTACTCCTCAATAAAACAAAAGCAATTTAGATCAAAAGAGTCCATATTAACAAAGGAAATTGCAGGACTAACAGTACAGTTAGATAGCAATAAAAATGGTAACATAGAGGCACAGAATAAGTTAGAGGAAAAACAAAAAGAAATGGAGGAACTTATTCAAGAAAGATCCAGTGTAATAGATTATAAAAATAAAGCGAACTGGATGGAATATGGGGAAAAATGCACCAAATTATTTTCAATCTTCAATATAGAAATGCTACCAAAGAAAATGTATTAAAACTTGTTATAAATTATGGAGTCACGCATGATTCACCAAATGATATTTTGAAAGAGGAAGTACAGTACTTTAAGAATATGTTTTCATTTCAGGCTCCTTCATCTCCACTAACTGAAACTAATTGTATGGATTTTTTTCCTAATAATATTGTAAAATTAACATCTGTACAGAAAGACTCATGTGAAGGCCAAATTACACAGGAGGAACTGCTTGATGCAATTGGGGCCTTTAAGGATGGGAAAACTCCAGGGCTGGATGGCATACCAGTGGAAGTATACAAAACGTTATTTGATATACTCAAAGGACCATTATTGGCTTGTTTTAACCACTCCTATATAAATGGTAGATTATCAGACACGCAACAAGAAGGTCTGATATCATTATTACTGAAACAGGAACCAAGTGGTATATATAAAGATCCAGTCTATTAAAACAATTGGAGACTTCTTACACTTCAGTGTTGTGATGCAAAAATCCCAGCAAAATGCTTGGCGCATAGAATTAAAAAAGTATTGTCAGATATTATTCATCCTAATCAGACAGGTTTTTTACATGGACGATACATTGGAGATATTATAAGACAAGTACTGGAAACAATAGAATACTATGAAATATCGGGGACACCAGGCCTGGTGTTCATTGCTGATTTTGAAAAGGCTATTGATAAAGTACGACTGGAGTTTATATATAAATGCCTAGAATATTTCAATTTTGGGGAATCTCTTATAAAATGGGTTAAAGTTATGTATAGTAACCCTAGGTGTAAAATAGTAAATAATGGCTACATCTCAGAAAGTTTTAAACTCTCTAGAGTAAAACAAGGTTGTCCACTATCGGCATATCAATTTATTATTGCCATCGAAATGTTAGCTGTTAAGATTAGATCAAACAATAATATTAAGGGATTAGAAATCCGTGGCTTAAAAACTAAGGTGTCATTGTACGCTGGTGATTCATGTTTTATTTTAAAACCCCAATTAGAGTCTCTCCACGGCCTCATAGAGGATCTTGATACTTTTGCCATTCTCTCTGGATTAAAACCAAATTATGATAAGTGTACTATATTACATATTGGATCACAAAAAAATGCTAATTTTACATTACCATGTAGTTTACCAATAAAATGGTCTGGCGGAGATGTGGACATACAAATCCCAAAAGAAAGAAATTATCTCACTCCAATACATTTTTATAGAAAGTTAGCAAAAATAGATAAGATCTTGCCACCATGAAAAGGAAAATCCCTATCTATTTGTGAAAAAATCACCTTGATTAACTATTTAGTCATATCACAGTTTACCTATTTGCTTATGGTTTTGCCTACACCTAGTGACCTGCTTTTTCAATATACGAACATAAAATATTCAATTTGATTTGGAACGGCAAGCCAGATAAAATTAAAAGGGTCTATTTATATAACAAATATGAATTCGGGGGGCAGAAATGATGAAATATTAAAGCATTAGACCTCTCATGAAAGGCATCAGTCATACATACCCTTTATTCAGATTACACCGGCCCACTTTCGATCGTTTGAAAAGGAAATAATCTCCAAAAGATCTTTATTTTTTAAACAGGCCTTAGAAAGTTGGTTGCAATTTCAGTTTAATCCACCTGAAAAGACAGAACAAATAATACAACAAATATTGTGGTTAAATTCAAATATACTTATTGATTAAAAAAACTGTATTTTTCAAAGATAAAAAAAAAAAGGTATACTTTTTGTGAATGATATCATAAATAGGACTGGTGGAGTTATGTCACACATGCAGCTAACATAGACACATGGAAAGGTCTGCTCTACCCAATTAAATGCAGCATTACCACAAAAATGGAAGAGGCAAGTATAAGGGTAAAAAAGTAAGGCACCTGTATGTCGGCCCTGCATTAAAGAACATAAATGGTTACAGAAAAGTGTGATAAAAAGAAACATATACCAATTTCATTTAAGGACCAAAAACGGACAACTGTGCCATATAAATTGCAAAATAGTTGGGAAGAGATATTCGATGTACCCATTCCATGGCACATGGTTTATGAATTGATACACAAAACATCGCTGGATGCAAAACTTCACATTTTTAAATTTAAATTATTATTCAAAATTCTTGCAACTAAAATAATGTTATATATATATGGGGGATACAATCTTCCCAGTTCTGCAGATTCTGCTGTGAGGAGGCAGAGTCATTAGATCGTTTATTTTGGTATTGTCCATATGTAGCTCATTTTTGGTCACAGGTCCAGGAATGGCTGAAGAATTGCAACATTTGCCTAGAACTAACGCTGCAGAAAGCAATACTGGGTGATTTGAAAAGCCATAGTCAATCAATCAATAATATAATAATTATTTTAGCAAAAATGTTTATTTTTAATTTACAATCTGTAGAAGCTATGACAATAGAAAGGTTCAAGTCGTTTGTGAAGCATCACAGCACAGTTGAAAAATATATGGCAAATAGAAATCTAAAATGGATGATGTTGAGAGATAGATGGGAGAGGTTGAATGGAGCTGAAGGGTGGGACTAATAGCAAGGTAAAACATGTAGAACATACGGGGTCTGTAAAATGTATATAGGTTCAGAACATTTGTGAAATAGCACAGTTACAAATAGATCATGGACATCAGAAATAGAGGAAGGACTAAAAACAAACAAAAAAATAACTATTGTAAAATAGACTGAATGTAAAATGTGTACAAGATGTATAAATTGAAGGTAAAAGCAGAAGTGTTTATTAGTTTACTCCAATTGGGGGATCGGTGGTAGGGTTTGCGGGGAATAATAATAAAGGTATTAAAGGGTTTTCCTCCTCCTCTTCGTCTGAGGAGGAGAAGCGAGAAGGATCGGAGGACCAATGTGCAGCGTGGTAAGTGTCCATGGTTCTTTAATAACAGAAACTCAACATGAACACACAACAAAACAATAAATGTGACAAAACCCGAAAACAGTCCTATCTGTTGCAGAGAACACAGAGACAGGAAACATTCACCCACAAATCCCAACACAAAACAGGCTACCTAAATATGGTTCCCAATCAGAGACAATGACTAACACCTGCCTCAGATTGAGAACCATATCAGGCCAAACATAGAAATAGACAAACTAGACACGCAACATAGAATGCCCACCCAGCTCACGTCCTGACCAACACTAAAACAAGGAAAACACACAAGAACTATGGTAAGAACATGACAGGTATATTCTTTTAAAAAGTATGTATGTCTATATAGGTATGTGTATATGCATGTCTATATATACAGTGCCTTGCGAAAGTATTCGGTCCCCTTGAACTTTGCGACTTTTTGCCACATTTCAGGCTTCAAACATAAAGATATAAAACTGTATTTTTTTGTGAAGAATCAACAACAAGTGGGACACAATCATGAAGTGGAACGACATTTATTGGATATTTCAAACTTTTTTAACAAATCAAAAACTGAAAAATTGGGCGTGCAAAATTATTCAGCCCCTTTACTTTCAGTGCAGCAAACTCTCTCCAGAAGTTCAGTGAGGATCTCTGAATGATCCAATGTTGACCTAAATGACTAATGATGATAAATACAATCCACCTGTGTGTAATCAAGTCTCCGTATAAATGCACCTGCACTGTGATAGTCTCAGAGATCCGTTAAAAGCGCAGAGACCATCATGAAGAACAAGGAACACACCAGGCAGGTCCGAGATACTGTTGTGAAGAAGTTTAAAGCCGGATTTGGATACAAAAAGATTTCCCAAGCTTTAAACATCCCAAGGAGCACTGTGCAAGCGATAATATTGAAATGGAAGGACTATCAGACTACTGCAAATCTACCAAGACCTGGCCGTCCCTCTAAACTTTCAGCTCATACAAGGAGAAGACTGATCAGAGATGCAGCCAAGAGGCCCATGATCACTCTGGATGAACTGCAGAGATCTACAGCTGAGGTGGGAGACTCTGTCCATAGGACAACAATCAGTCGTATATTGCACAAATCTGGCCTTTATGGAAGAGTGGCAAGAAGAAAGCCATTTCTTAAAGATATCCATAAAAAGTGTCGTTTAAAGTTTGCCACAAGCCACCTGGGAGACACACAAAACATGTGGAAGAAGGTGCTCTGGTCAGATGAAACCCAAATTGAACTTTTTGGCAACAATGCTAAACGTTATGTTTGGCGTAAAAGCAACACAGCTCATCACTCTGAACACACCATCCCCACTGTCAAACATGGTAGTGGCAGCATCATGGTTTGGGCCTGCTTTTCTTCAGCAGGGACAGGGAAGATGGTTAAAATTGATGGGAAGATGGATGGAGCCAAATACAGGACCATTCTGGAAGAAAACCTGATGGAGTCTGCAAAAGACCTGAGACTGGGACGGAGATTTGTCTTCCAACAAGACAATGATCCAAAACATAAAGCAAAATCTACAATGGAATGGTTCAAAAATAAACATATCCAGGTGTTAGAATGGCCAAGTCAAAGTCCAGACCTGAATCCAATCGAGAATCTGTGGAAAGAACTGAAAACTGCTGTTCACAAATGCTCTCCATCCAACCTCACTGAGCTCGAGCTGTTTTGCAAGGAGGAATGGGAAAAAATGTCAGTCTCTCGATGTGCAAAACTGATAGACATACCCCAAGCGACTTACAGCTGTAATCGCAGCAAAAAGTGGCGCTACAAAGTATTAACTTAAGGGGGCTGAATAATTTTGCACGCCCAATTTTGAAATTTATTGAAATACATTTATTGAAATATCCAATAAATGTTGTTCCACTTCATGATTGTGTCCCACTTGTTGTTGATTCTTCACAAAAAAATACAGTTTTATATCTTTATGTTTGAAGCCTGAAATGTGGCAAAAGGTCACAAAGTTCAAGGGGGCCGAATACTTTCGCAAGGCACTGTATATGTGTATATGTATGCATGTGTGTATGGATATATATATTTACCCCAAAAATATATGGGGGATTGGAAATGATGCAGACAATTACATTGACGGAACAAATATTATTTCCGCAATATTTAGCTGATCCACCCCTTAAAAAGAATACATTTTTAAAATAGTGAGGCGTGGTACGTGTCCATGTTAATATTTATTTAAACTGAACACAAAACAACATAACAAGAGAATGAACGAAAACGAAACATTTCTGTCTGGTGCAGACACAGAGAGAGAAAACAACTACTCACAAATCATAGTGGGAACACAAGCTACGGTTCTCAAAGCCAACGATTGACAGCTGCCTCTGATTGGGAACCATACCAGGCCAAAAGCATAGAAATGGAAAATATAGAACACAAAACATAGAATGTCCACCCAAACTCACGCCCTGACCAAACTAAAATAGAGACATAAAAAAGGAACTAAGGTCAGGACGTGACAGTACCCTCCCCCAAAGGTGCAGACTCCGGCCGCAAACCTAAACCCACAGGGGAGGGTCTGGGTGGGCATCTGTCCACGGTGGCGGCTCTGGCGCGGGACGTGGACCCCACCCCACCATAGTCATGGCCCACTTAAGTGGCGCCATAGGAGCGGCGACCCTCACCGCAGACCTCGGACTAGGGGCCCTTGCAGCGGGCCCCGAATAGACAGGAGACTCCGGCAGCGGCACCTAAGTCGACCTGCTGGTTCGACTTAGGAGGCGCGCACACCACCCTTCGCTTCCGAGTATATTACTCACTAATGTTCAGTCATGGATAACAAAGTTGATGAGCTTAGAGTCGGTAAAGCCAGCAGGATTCTCAGTACATCGCGCAGACAGGAATAAATATCTCTCCGGGAAGCAGAAGGGCGAAGGGGTTTGTTTAATGATTAACGACTCATGGTGTAATTCTAGAAAACTACCAGAACTCAAGTCCTTTTGTTCACCCGATGTAGAATACCTCACAATTAAATGCCAGCTATATTATCTCCCGAGATAATTATCCTCCATCATCGCCACGGCTGTTTACATCCCACCTCAAGGAGTTACCTCGATGGCCCTCAAAGGACTTCACTGGAATTTATGGAAACCACATATCCTGAGGCTGCATTTATTGTAGCTGAGGATTTCAACGAAGCAAATCTGAGGACCAGGCTACTGAAGTTCTATCAACATATCGACTGTACTACGTGCGCTGCTAAGACTCTCGACCATTGCCATTCAATCTTCCTGAATGCTTACCAGGCCCTCCCCCACCCTTACGGCAAATCTGACCACAACTCCATCTTGCACCTCCCGTCCTATAGGCAGAAACTCAAACAGGAAGGACCCGTGCTTCAAACTATTCAACGCTGGTCTGACCAATCGGAATCCACACTTCAGGATTGTTTTGATATCGTGGACTGGGATATGTTTCGGGTAGCTTGCGAAAATAATCTAGACACACACACGGATACGGTGACTGAGTTTATAAGGTAGTGTATAGGAGATGTAATACCCACTGTAACTATTTAAACCTACCCTAACCAGAAACCGTGGATAGATGGTAGCATTCGCGTGAAACTGAAAGCGCGAACCACTGCATTTAACCATGTCAAGGTGACTGGTAATATGGCAGAATATAAAAAGTGTAGTTATTCACTCCGCATGGCAATCAAACAAGCTAAACGTCAGTATAGAGATAAAGGTGAGTCATAATTCAACGACTCAACGGCTACAGACAATCACTGACTACAAAAGGAAAACCAGCTACGTCGCCGAGACCGACGTCTTGCTTCCGGACAGGCTAAACACATTCTTGCACGCTTTGAGGATAACACAGTGCCGCCGACACAGCCCGCTACCATGGACTGTTGGCTCTCCTTCTCCGTGGCTGACGTGAGTAAAACATGTTAAGCTTTGCAAGGCTGCCGGCCCAGACAGCATTCCTAGCCGCGTCCTCAGAGCATGCGCAGACCAGCTAGCTGGTATGTTTACAGGCATATTCAATCTCTCTCTATCCCTATCCCAGTCTGCTGTCCCCACATGCTTCAAGATGGCCCCCATTGTTCCTGTACCCATGAAGGCAAAGGTTAAATGAGCTTAATGGCTTTTGCCCTATAGCACTCACCTCTGTCATCATGAAGTGCTTTGAGAGACTAGTCAAGAATCATATCTCTACCCTACCTGACACCCTAAACCCACTTCAATTTGCTTACTGCCCCAATAGAGCCACAGATGATGCAAGCGCCATCACTCTGCACACTGCCCTATCCCATCTGGACAAGAGGAATACCTATGTAAGAATGCTGTTTATTGACTATAGCTCAGCATTCAACACCATGGTACCCTCCAAGCTCATCATTAAGCTTGAGGCCCTGGGTCTGAACCCCGCCCTGTGCAACTGGGTCCTGGACTTCCTGATGGTCCGCCCCCAGGTGGTGAAGGTAGGAAACAGCACTCTCCACTCTGCTGATCCTCAATACTGGGGCCCCACAAGAGTGTGTGCTGAGCCCCCTCCTGTACTCCCTGTTCACCCATGACTGCATGGCCAAGCACTCCTCCAACTCAATCATCACGTTTATAAACGACACAACAGTAGTAGGCATGATTATCAACGATGACGAGACAGCCTACACGGAGGCGGTGAGAGCTTGTGATTGTGGTGCCTGGAAAAAAACCTCACTCAACAAAACAAAGATGATGATCGTGGACTTCAGGAAACAGAAGAGGGTGCACCCGACCTCGCCTTCTGAATGATAACAGACTGAATCATTCAGAAGGCGAGGTCAGTACAGGTGCATCAAAGCTGGGACCGAGAGACTGAAAAACAGCTTCTATCTCAAGGCCATCAGACTGTTATACAGTCATCACTAGCACATTAGAGGCTGCTGCCTATAGATATAGACTAGAAATCACTGGCCACTTTAAGCAATGGAGCACAAGTCACTTTAATGTTTACATATTTGGCATTACTCATCTCATATGTATATACTGTATTCTATACTATTCTACGGTATCTCATTCACTTAATTATGTTTACATATCTTGCATTACTCATCTCATATGTATATACTGTATTCTATACTATTCTACTGTATCTTAGTCACTCCGCTCTGACATTGCTCGCCCATATGTATATAGTCTTAATTCATTTCTACTTAGATTTGTGTGTATTGGGTATATGTTGAATAATTTGTTTGATATTACTTGTTAGATATTACTGCACTCTCGGAGCTAGAAGTACAAGCATTTCGCTAATCACTTGTATGTGACCAATAAAAAATTGATTTGATGTGAATTTGTGTAGCAAACCAAGCCCCCAAACCTCATACTCCCATTAGTACATCACATTGAGGTAAACTGTCAATACCACTAAATAAACTCAGCTGACCTCTGCTACATGTGCAGTACAATCATTTAGAGCAGTCTCCCTAGACACTTCTAACCACCTCCCTCCATCTCCACCCACAGGTTCATGATGCTGAGCCTTGAGTTTGACCACTCCTGTCGCTACGACTATGTAGAGGTGCGTGATGGTGACAGCATCAACTCTCGTGTGATTGGTCGGTTCTGTGGGAACGACAGGCCTGCTCCAATCCAGAGCTCCGGCAACTCCCTACATGTCCTGTTTGTGTCCGATGGCTATAAGAACTTTGACGGCTTCTTTGCCATCTTCCAGGAGAGCTCAGGTAGGAACAGTACATGTCTGAGAGGAAATCTATGACTCTAATGGTGACTTAAGTAGATCACTGTGGATTTTGTAGCAAAAGTATGCTAATTCAATATTATTACAATTGTGGTTTAAATGGAAATGAGTTTAGAAAGTTGAAAAAGCTACCTGAATGTTAACTGTTATGATAACTAAGCAGGGCACACCCTTATCAAACTCCTGCCTGGGGATACTTGCTTGGCAGCCTAACAGAGAAACCCCTTATTAATTACCAATTTAACCTGTCACTCAGTTCCTCATTCATACCCAATCACTGTAACACACACTGTAACACAGTACTGCAAGCCAGCTGTACTCATGCCAAAAATACATACTGTAGTAGGCTACGGTACATTTTTAGGGAAGGGTGTTGGAGAGTAGGCATGAATTTTCACACTTTAATACCGTCTTTACATTTTTGGCCATATCCCCAACATAAGCTATCCACTACAAACTTTCGCACCAGTTCAAAGCAATTACTAAGGACACAGCAATGGTTCCTCTCCTGGTCTATATATATTACTGCTGTTATGTAGTCCATTTTATGTGTCTAAGCATCCTTCCTGCTCCGTGTGTTTTCAGCATGCAGCTCCTCCCCCTGTCTCCATGATGGAACCTGTATCCTGGACACGTCCCACTCCTACCACTGTGGCTGTCTGGCTGGCTACACTGGACAGAGGTGTGAGAATGGTGAGTACACTAAACGTTGGGTTAGCCTAGTCACAAAGGTGATGTGACATATGTTACTGATGTACGTCAGATGTAGTACAGTTAAAACAAAGACCACAGACAACAAGCATGCAGAGTATCTATGTTGGACTTCTCCCCTGACCATATCCTCAGAGTCCCATAAGTGCTAACAACAGCGAGTGAGTCACCATCACAAGGGCTCTGTGGTGTGGAGAGCTTCCAGACCAGCTGCCTTCCCTACTGGTCATCTGGCCCAGGCCAATCAGCTGCTTGTAAAAACTGTCACGTGTCGACAGATGGACCATAAACCGCTATAACCACTTGACGGAATTAGAACTTCATGAAATTACAGCTCACGATCTGAGTTTATATAAACGTCTTGGAGAGAAAGAGGGACTGAGAGAGAATGACGAGAGAGAGGGAGAGACAGTGAGGATGAGAGACAGATAATGATAGATATTGGCAGACAGAGAATGAGTAAGCAAGGCTAAACTTAGCTAGGCTTCCCTATGGCCATCTGTATCTGGGGCAGTCACCTGGCTGCCACCCACACAATGCCAGACAGCCCCCTACCTCATCCTAATAGAGGTCAGGGCCCTCTAACAGGGCCCTCTATTTCTGGAGCTCCTTCTGTTCACATCTCCACCACAACCCTGCTTCTTTATGGGTGTCTGGACACAGGCCTGGGTTTCCATACCCACCACCACACCACTACCCTTTCCTCCCCCCGGACCCAGAGAAAACAGGTTGGCCAAGAACCCTATTCATTTTTTCAGGTGGTTTTATTTTCAGGGCTACAGTTGAGTCTATAAAACTAATGGTGAAACAAACCTGCCTCTATAATCTAAGCCAGCTTTTCCGTTGGATGAGAGGCGCTCATAAAACGCATGGGAGAATTGGAGGGAAGGAATTCCGTCCACGTTGTTCAGCTGGTATTCCCATGAGGAGAGCTGGCCTGCTCGTTTCTGAGGTAGATTTAGGATAACACTAATGTGGTATATGTTGTGGAAACACGTGTACATTACTCCCAGTTTATCCCAGAGGCAGTTAGTTAGACAAAAAAACTGAAATGGTGGATTTGGCAGCAGCTGCACTTCGGGTCTGCAATAAGTTACCTATCATTAAACAGTATTCCAAACAACCTTCTTCAGGATAACATGCTTTCAAGACTCTTTCTTGACTCTCTGTATATTTCCGATGATGCAACAGTCTATATAGTAGTTTCTGAGGCGTTGACAGGAGTTAGTGGGTGATTAATGGGGCTTCATTAATCATAACATCCTCTGTTAGCATTCCTTAATAATGGCTATGACTCATCCCAGTAGAGACAGCCCAGTAGAAGATTGACTATACTGGGGTAGACAGACAGACACTGTGATGGGAGGACAGGGGTGTGGGCAAACACAGAGGATATGATAGACTCTCATTTTAGATCACAACGCTGTCCGACCACGGCCAGAGAGGGGGAGAGAGGCTGATCCTATGACACAGTATGGTCCCAAGAGGGGATATCAAATCAAAATCAAACAAATCAAATTTTATTGGTCTCATGCACATATTTAGTAGATGTTATTGCGAGTGTAGCGAAATGCTTGTATATCCACCATTACAAAGTGATATGATGCACATAATAACATCCCTACATATACACACCCCATGTTCACGTGTGTGTATGGGGGGGGGGGGGTGTACATGTGTTTGTGCAGATATGTTTGTGCTTGGTACTTTGCTTTGTTCCTGGCCAGAGAGAGGGGAACCGATAGTGAATTACAAATTGACGTGTTCTATTTGTGTCAATCAAGTTCTCTGTTTCAAAGTCAATCATTGTCTTTATTTTTTTTAACCTTTATTTAACTAGGCAAGTCAGTTAATAGCAAATTCCTATTTACAATGACAGCCTATTAAAAAGACAAAAGGGCTCCTGCTGGGACGGGGGCTGGGATTAAAAATTAAAATTAAATAAAAATATATTAGACAAAACACACATCACGACAAGAGAGAGACAACACAACACTACATAAAGAGAGACCTAAGACAACAACATAGCATGGCAGCAACACATGACATCACAGCATGGTAGCAACACAACATGACAGCAGCACAAAACAGGGTACAGACATTATTGGGCACAGAAAACAGTACAAAGGGCAGCAATAATAACGCAAAGGAGCCACAATTGTCTGAACAATTACACCCACTATTCCATTCCACACTACCAACCCAAGCCCTACGCTACCAACCCAAGCCCTACGCTACCAACCCAAGCCCTACGCTACCAACCCACATCATAAAAACACTTTACTGCTGTGGAAACTAAAGCTTCTTTTTACGAGGACTTTTCTATTTATTCCTCTGTATGTCGCCTTGTGAGCTGTTCAGACTTTTCCAGGCCTGCTGAAATGACCTATTAATAAGGCGGTACGATGTGGAGGCTGTATTTATAAACTTCTAGCTAGTCAAAGAGGTAATTCTGAGGAGGAAGAAATGGTTTGTAAATAATGAACTGGGTTCTGAGAGCCCTTAGGCTGTAGGTGGCTATTCAGAAAGAGTTGTGGTTATACCAGACAACACAATGCTAATACTGTATCACACAGCAGTGAACACACTGAAGTGGTGTTTATGGATGGCAGAAGATTGGTGACATTATAGTGATCAGAAGACAAAACACAATGTGCTCAGAAAGCATGAGAAGGGTTGTGTGTAATTGTGTATGTGTGTGTATGGGTTTGTGTGTATCCCTCTAGTTGTAGGTTGTCGGAGGCCCCCGGTACCTGTCCATGGCACCACAGAGGGGGTATTCCATAACTCAGGGGCACAAGTCATATTCAGCTGTGACCCTGGGTTCGAGCTGAGGGGGGTCCGCACAGCCGTATGCCTCCGGGATGGCACCTGGAGCACCCCTGCCCCCCAGTGTGGTAAGAGGCCCATGAGAGAGAGGGGCACAGAGAGAGTGAGGCAAAGCATAATGTATGCTGAGTGTAAAAAACATTAGGAACACCTGCTGTTTCCATGACATAGACTGACCAGGTGAATCCAGATGAAAGCTATAATCTCTTATTGATGTCACTTGTTAAATCCACTTCAATCAGTGTAGATGAAGGGGAGGAGACAGGTTAAAGAAGGATTTTTAAGCATTGAGACCATTGAAACTTGTATCGTGTCTGTGTGCCATTCAGAGTGTGAATGGGCTCGACAAAATATTTAAGTGCCTTTGAATGGTGTATGGTAGTAGGTGCCAGGCGCAACAAATTGACTGGGTCAAGAAATTGCAATGCTGCTGGGGTTTTCACACTCAACAGTTTCCCGTGTGTATCAAGAATGGTCCACCACCCAAAGGACATCCAGCTAACTTGACACAACTATGGGAAGAATTGGAGTCAACATGAGCCAGAATCCCTGTGGAACACTTTTGATACCTTGTAGAGTTGATGGCCCGCTGATCTGAGGCTGGGGGAAGAAGGGGTCCAAGTCAATATAGGAAGGTGTTCCTAATGTTTGGTACAGTCAGTGTATATTGGTGTGCTTTGTGAAAAATCAAACCTGACTGACCTTAGTGACATTAATGCTGTAGTTTTTTTTTATACAATAACATTTGAGACATATTAACACTAAAGCAATAGTGTCTGACCACCTCAATCCCATCTCACTGAGCCTACATGACCTCTCTGTTCCTCTGCAGTGCCCATGGTGAAGTTCTGTGCCATCCCAGCCAAGCCCATCCATGGAGACCACTTCAAGGTGTACGGTCCCAATGACGTCATCCTTGCCCTGCAGTATCTGTGCTACCAGCCCTACAAGCTGAGCGGAACCCACCAGAGAACCTGTCTTCCCAACAACACCTGGAGCGGAACACCTCCCACCTGTGGCAAAGGTTAGGGTCAGAGCATGGCATGACAGGATTCAGAGTTTGGAGACAGTGGGAACAGGTTTTGACAGACATCAATAGTTGACCTATTATTATTGTAAATTAATGACTATGTACTAGGTGACCAAGCCTGCGTGAAATTGACAATATTTCACGAGTAAAATGTGTACAACCATTCAGAATCGTCAGTCAACTGTATAACAACACTTATTTACAGCCATTTAAACCCTGTAATTCACTTTGTATTCTATTCTTGTTCTTACAGTGAATAACACACTTGCTGAATCAGGCAAAGATACAGAAAAGAACAAAGACACTGTTGCAGAGAAAGACAAAGACACTGACACAGACACACATAAAGACATTGAAAAACCCAAAGACAAAGAGATAGACAATACTACGGGTATCAAGGAGGACGTGGCTGGTAAAGAGCCAGACACAGGCCTGAGGAACACGACAGTGGACATTAGAGATGGTAAAGAGAAAAACATAGACATTACTCGGGTGAATATCCCAGAAGGAAGCAAGGATAAAACGAGTGACAAAGAAAAAGAAACAGGGCTAGAGAAACCTACTGGAGGTAGCAAGGATAAAGTGGACAGTAAAGAAACGGATGACATGTTAAACACAGTGGAGGGAGACAGAGAAAATGACTTGGGGAAAACCACCGAGGACACAGATGGCAGTCCAGATACGGGGGGAGACACAGACGTGCTGCAGGAGATAGGCAAGACTACAGAGATTCCTGAGATAGTGGTGGTGGTGGAAGATAAAGGACAGGAGAAGAAAGAGGAGAAGAAAGAGCAACCGGGAGATACAAGCAGTGGTCCAAACATAGTTGATCCTAACGACTTAAAACCACGGGGAGACACATTTGCCATAGATTACACTGAGATAAAACCACGGGGAGACACATTTGCCATAGATTACACTGTTACGGACGTGTTTGGCACCAATGACATAGAGCAGGGTCTGAATACAACAGTGTCTAAAGACGTTGTGAAGAGTATTATTCCAACTAGAAGTAACAACACACAGTTCACCCCATATTCATCAGGAGGTCAGGAAACCAAAATGCCTGTGGGAAAACCACGCAAAGACATAGGATCGACTAAAGACATGGGATCAACTCAAGATTCAAGAGGAGCCAAAGACACAGCGGCAAGTACAAGCAAACCTGAAGAGGAAAATGCAGGAAAAGATTCAGAAAAGCCAACTAAAGAGTCTGAGGATGAGAAGAGAGAGAACCAAATCATCAACGGTAAGACATCTTAAGTGTGTGTTGTAAAATACACTGCATCATTAAAACAGATATTATAATGACTCTCAACATCTTAGGTTTTATTTCACACTCTCTCACTCCCTTTCCATCTTTCTCACACCTTTCCACCTTCTGCTCTCACCACCTGCCCTCTTTCCCCTCTATCTTCCTTTACTCCCTCCTTCCAGAGAAGAGCTGTCCTCCTCTCCCGCAGCTCTACCATGGGTACCAGCAGGTGGTGCCAGGGATGGTGCCAGAGACGGTGGAGTTCTTCTGTAACCACTCATACGCTCTTAGTGGTGACGCCCGACGTTCCTGCCAGCCTGGCAGCTCCTGGGGGGGCGTTCAACCTCTTTGTGTGAGAGGTATGCACTGGAATGTGTGTATTTGTGTGTGATTGTGGGCAAGCGTGTGTGCATGCGTGTGCCTCTTCTTTGTGATTATCATCTAGGAATACGCTGTTGCACCTGAAAGTTAGGCGCTACTTTTAGCAGCCTCTAATCAACCCAACATTGAGAATGAGAGCAGCTCCCTGCCTGACAGTAGGTATTAATGGGAACCCTGTGTGTGTTTTTCTGCAGCCTGCAGAGAGCCCAAGGTCTCCGAGCTGGTCAGACAGAGAGTTCTGCCTCCACAGGCTCCATTCAGGTATGTCGATTTACATTAACATATGTTACATAGCAGACAAAAATTTGCAGAAGATATAGTCTACATAAATACGACAGACAAAAGCATTCTCCAACACTACAGATATCTGCTTTACCTTAGAGATCATCATATCTAAAAACCACAAACATGTGCATAATCACATATCAACATCACACACACACCATAAGAGGATATTATGTATGATCCTCATTAATGCACACAGCATAAGAGAATATTATGTATGATCCTCATTAATGCACACAGCATAAGAGAATATTATGTATGATCCTCATTAATGCACACAGCATAAGAGGATATTATGTATGATCCTCATTAATGCACACACCATAAGAGGATATTATGTATGATCCTCATTAATGCACACAGCATAGCAGAAGACATCTATCTTTTAATGACAGAGGCACTTTACCATGTGAAGCCCACATCAAAGTTTGCCATTTAAAAACCTAAAGGACTCTACTTATACACACTGCTAGCCTCTTAAAGAACATTATAAACTGGGTAGGTCGAGCCCTGAATGCTGATAGGCTGAATGCCGTGGGATATCATACCACGGGAAAGCCGAAACATTTATTTGTACTGTTCTAATTATGTTTGTAACTAGTTCAAGGCACAAGCAATAAGGCACCTCGGGGGTTTGTGGTATATATTTTTTTATTTCACCTTTATTTAACCAGGTAGGCCAATATACCACGGCTAAGGGCTATATCCAGGCACTCCGTGTTGCACCTCCTTGGGCCTTATTGCTTAATTATACACTAGTTGTTTCTGTAAAGGCATCTCCACTGACCCCTCTCCTCTCTCCCTCTCAGGTATACCCCTGTGCATAAGCTCTACTCCTCCTCTGGGTTCAGGAGGCTCTTCCAGTCCGCCGGTCCCACCAAAGGTCCTCCAGTGCTATCCCAGCTGCCCCAGGGCTTCCACCACCTCTACACTCACGTAACGTACGAGTGTGCCTCTCCCTTCTATCACCACTCAGGCAGTGCACGCCGCACCTGCCTCAAGACTGGCAAGTGGAGCGGGCGTCATGTCTCCTGCTCGCCAGGTGAGGACAGCAGAGCCACATTACTTCATATAAAGAAAGGTTGTTCTTGCCACTTAGGCAAGAATGACACGTTCAAACCACACCCAGACACTAAACAATCAAGGAAATTGGGCTGAAAAAGTAATATTCCAGGTTGGGTATGATATGGAATTATTTTTTCATAAATTACGATATCAAGTGTTGTTGTATCACTCTGGAAAGTATGATGTTTATTATCTTCCTTCCCTTTCTTTTATCTTATCCTCCCTGGCCACACTTTCCTGTTCTCTACCCTTGTCTCCCCATCCTTTTCTTTTCCCAGTATGTGGGAAGCACCACACCTTTGACCCTCAGAGCCCAGCCGAGTCCCACTGGCCCTGGCTAGCCGCCATCTACCGACGCTCCACCAACATAGCAGGGACCAAGCTAGACAAGAAGGCCAGCCTGGACAAGACACTAAATATGGGGCCTGGAGCTGTACCAGAAGCAGGGGCTGGGTCCCAGGGGCAGGACGATGCCTCAGGCTGGCAGCTGGTGTGTAGCGGGGCCCTGGTGAACCAGCGGAGTGTGGTGGTGGCAGCCCACTGTGTGACTGAGCTGGGGAAGATGTACCCTCTTGATGCAGCCAAGGTCAAGGTGGTGATGGGAAAACACTACCGCAGTGACCTCCGGGAGACCAAGGGCCTGCAGCATCTTAGGGTAAGAGAGTGGTTGGATAGGGCTGAGGTGGTTGGGGGGTGGGGGGTGGGGAGTAGGGAGTGAGATAGGGTTTGGAGAGGGCTAACTGGGTTGGTGGTGGGGGTGGCAAGTAAGGAATGAAAGGGGTTTAAACTATATAGGCTAGGGAGACCACCTGTACTCAGTTAGTCACACACTGCACTAATCACACTGAAATACAACTATGGTGTACAGTTCATCACACATGAGGTACTACATTTACCAGCCTTATGGGATCTATATAATACCAATTGCTGGGTTGCAGGGGTTTTAAACCTGTGTCCAATTATAATGCATCATTTTACAAACATGACATCATGTGTACCACATCTAGCCATACAGCCCCATGTCTGTTTATGTTCAGTCATTGAATAGGTTCCACTTTGACTGTAAGGAAACACCAATGTGGTTGTGATACATGACTTGTCGATTTATGGTACATACTGCACTTTATAAAGGACAGTCAATTAATGTATGAGCATATGAGTGAGGAGTGTGAGTTGCCAGGTAACAAGCCCAGCTAACATCGTCCCTCAGAGAGCCAAGCTGTCACCCTGCCGTTACGTTTGGCACAGTCTCTCTCTTCTTTCTACAGCTTTTCTTTTTGTAACACCTCCTTTCTCCCCCTATTCTTTCTCGAAACATCCCTACTCTCTCTCTGATCATTCCCTCTTCATTCTGACCATCCCTTGTCTCACTGACCATACCTCCTTTCTTGTTTCTTACTCTGACCAGTTTATGTTATCTGTCTACCTTGTGATCATGTATTTTATGTCTCTCTAAACATCCCGCCTCTTCTCCTCCAGGTGGCCTCTATCTCTGTCCACCACAACTACGACCCCCTGGTCTTGGACTCAGACTTGGCCGTGATCAAGCTGCTGGACAAGGCTCGTATCGGGGAGAAGGTCCTGCCCCTCTGTCTGCCTGACACCCAGGGGGAAGAGGCGATCTCCAGAAAGGGGCTGGTGATGGGCTGGGCCCCCCTGCCGGACCCCCGGATTGGGGAAGAGGAGAGGGCCAGGGTGGGTGTGCAGCACCTAGCTGACGTGGTGCCCTGCGAGCAGCAGTATGCCCGTAATGGTGTGCCTGTGAGCGTTACAGACAACATGCTCTGCGGCCGCCAGCGACCCGACTATGGCCCATCTAACATCTGTCCTGCGGACACAGGGGGTATCCTGATCCTTCCCGCTCAGACAGGCTCCACCCAGGACCCCTCTCTTGCCTCTCCAGGGGGGTGGGACATGTCCAAAGGGGAGTGGCGGCTGCTGGGGTTGGTGAGTTTCGGGTATGACCAGGGAGAGTGTGACCCAGACCTGTTTACTGTGTACACACATGTGGCTAACTTCAAAGACTGGATAGAGAGCCATATGAAGTGAGATCACCAGGATGTGACCCACCCTGTATCTCTCTTTTCCTCCCTCCAACCAACTACACCTGCTTTTTTTGCCAATCTCTCTCTTCATCATTATTCCCCGTTCCTTTTATTTGCCAATGTCTTCTCCATTCTGCCTTTCCCTCCTTTCTTCTCCCACTGTCCCTCTTCTTGTCAAACAAAGGCAGGGAGTGTGATCAGTAAAGAGCAGAGCAACACTGGACTGCACAGGGCGGTGCACTGATGTTAGGGTGCCCTAACACAGCCTGATCAGGTAGACCCTCCACTCAACACAGTACTTCAGTGTTCAGGCTTTACCTTCAACCTGGTGCTACAGACTTGAAAACGACTTGAAAACCAGTTCCCTCTGGCCTCTGGGAAAACCTGGTTTTCATTGTGTTCTTTGATATGTATATATATATATATATATATATATATATATAATGTAATGTATTATTATTATTATGGCTCTGCACATGGCTCAAGTGATGTACATATTGTATAGAAGGACAGCAAAGCCATGTTTTTAATTAACGATATGTGGGTGTGTGTGAAGACACAGTGGTCTGATTGGAGTTGATCACGGAGAGTGGATCTGTGAGCTTTAATCCAGTATTAATTCAAGGAGACCCATATGATTGTAATAAATAGAGATGAAAGAGAGAACCTGGCGCTTGCTATGCAAATCAGCCAGCCGTTCAGCCAGGGCCAATTCTCCAGCGAAAGCCTATGAATTAATCCAGGTCAAATATACACAATGAAAGGCTTCAATCGAACAGCAGCAACCTGATATTTTTTTTAGAACAGCTCCCTCTTACATGCCTACCCAGCTAATAAAGTATGTATAATGAAGTTAATCACTTAAGTGTTGACCCCTCTGCTAGTATCTAAAGAGAAAATGAGGGAAGTAATTGATGGAGAAACATTTATCCACAGGGTGGATGCATCAAAACATCCATTTCTATGGAGGGATGCTCACGGCCAGAGTGACTGAGGATCCACACACACCAAAGTTATGCTCACTTCACTTCCTCTATTACCCGTGTACTTACAATAGATGTACAAAAACAACTACAGAATAAGCTCACAAGTCCAGCACACATGTTGTATGCTCATCTATCATGACTACGTTCATGATTGATTCTGTAATATATATTTTCATATAATGGGACACAATAAACACATAGATATAGAAATCTCCTGGATCATTAAAACGGACATTTACCCAATCACGATTAACCGCACATTTCACTATAGAAACTAGAAAATACAGTGCCTTGCGAAAGTATTCGGCCCCCTTGAACTTTGCGACCTTTTGCCACATTTCAGGCTTCAAACATAAAGATATAAAACTGTATTTTTTTGTGAAGAATCAACAACAAGTGGGACACAATCATGAAGTGGAACGACATTTATTGGATATTTCAAACTTTTTTAACAAATCAAAAACTGAAAAATTGGGCGTGCAAAATTATTCAGCCCCCTTAAGTTAATACTTTGTAGCGCCACCATTTGCTGCGATTACAGCTGTAAGTCGCTTGGGGTATGTCTCTATCAGTTTTGCACATCGAGAGACTGAAATTTTTTCCCATTCCTCCTTGCAAAACAGCTCGAGCTCAGTGAGGTTGGATGGAGAGCATTTGTGAACAGCAGTTTTCAGTTCTTTCCACAGATTCTCGATTGGATTCAGGTCTGGACTTTGACTTGGCCATTCTAACACCTGGATATTTTTATTTTTGAACCATTCCATTGTAGATTTTGCTTTATGTTTTGGATCATTGTCTTGTTGGAAGACAAATCTCTGTCCCAGTCTCAGGTCTTTTGCAGACTCCATCAGGTTTTCTTCCAGAATGGTCCTGTATTTGGCTCCATCCATCTTCCCATCAATTTTAACCATCAGGGAAGTCCCTGCTGAAGAAAAGCAGGCCCAAACCATGATGCTGCCACCACCATGTTTGACAGTGGGGGTGGTGTGTTCAGGGTGATGAGCTGTGTTGCTTTTACGCCAAACATAACGTTTTGCATTGTTGCCAAAAAGTTCAATTTTGGTTTCATCTGACCAGAGCACCTTCTTCCACATGTTTGGTGTGTCTCCCAGGTGGCTTGTGGCAAACTTTAAACGACACTTTTTATGGATATCTTTAAGAAATGGCTTTCTTCTTGCCACTCTTCCATAAAGGCCAGATTTGTGCAATATACGACTGACTGTTGTCGTATGGACAGAGTCTCCCACCTCAGCTGTAGATCTCTGCAGTTCATCCAGAGTGATCATGGGCCTCTTGGCTGCATCTCTGATCAGTCTTCTCCTTGTATGAGCTGAAAGTTTAGAGGGACGGCCAGGTCTTGGTAGATTTGCAGTGGTCTGATACTCCTTCCATTTCAATATTATCGCTTGCACAGTGCTCCTTGGGATGTTTAAAGCTTGGGAAATCATTTTGTATCCAAATCCGGCTTTAAACTTCTTCACAACAGTATCTCGGACCTGCCTGGTGTGTTCCTTGTTCTTCATGATGCTCTCTGCGCTTTTAACGGACCTCTGAGACTATCACAGTGCAGGTGCATTTATACGGAGACTTGATTACACACAGGTGGATTGTATTTATCATCATTAGTCATTTAGGTCAACATTGGATCATTCAGAGATCCTCACTGAACTTCTGGAGAGAGTTTGCTGCACTGAAAGTAAAGGGGCTGAATAATTTTGCACGCCCAATTTTTCAGTTTTTGATTTGTTAAAAGAGTTTGAAATATCCAATAAATGTCGTTCCACTTCATGATTGTGTCCCACTTGTTGTTGATTCTTCACAAAAAAATACAGTTTTATATCTTTATGTTTGAAGCCTGAAATGTGGCAAAAGGTCGCAATGTTCAAGGGGGCCGAATACTTTCGCAAGGCACTGTATATGTTCCAACTTACATCCAAAATGTCACCTTATTCCCTACATAGTGCACTACTTTTGAGCAGAGCCCATTGTGATCTGCTCATAATTAATACACTCTAGGAATTGAGTGCCATTTAGTATTCACATGTGGAGAGCTTTCCTCCTCCTGAAAACAAAGGAGCTGTCGCACTGTAATAACTGATGAACCATGAGATGTTGAGTGAGTGACTCCTCAGTCTAGTCGTCTATAGGAGGACCAGCCATAGCCACATCAGACCGAGTCCACAGCCTCCTAGGTGGGCGGAGGTATCAAGCCTGTCTGGAAAGATACACACATAGATCAAAGCACACACCAAGGGAAATAATGTGTGTCCATTGTTCTCTGTATTACATATACCTTACCCGACCCTGCCCTTTCTCTCACACACTCTCTGTCTCACTCTCTTGCACACACACACACACACACACACACACACACACACACACACACACACACACACACACACACACACACACACACACACACACACACACACACACACACACACACACACACACACACACACACACACACACACACACACACACACACACACACACACACACAGTCTGAAGATGTACTTCTATCATGTTGGGAGAGCTGCTGTGTCTGTGGTTGGTTGATAGGCATGAGTCATGAGTTATGAGTCATGAGGATTCTGGGAATGATAATAAGCTAGTGTTACTGGTGATACTTAGGCTGGGATGCCATCAGTATCATAGCCCTTCAAAGCTTAGGAAAAGTAATCCATCGCTGCATAGTTTTAGAACACCTACTCATTCAAGAGTTTTTCTTTATTTTTACTATTTTCTACAATGTAGAATAATAGTGAAAACCTCAAAACTATGACATAGCACATATGGAATCATGTAGTAACCAACAAAGTGTTAAACAAATCCAAATATATTTTATATTTGAGATTCTTAAAATAGCCACTCTTTGCCTTGATGACAGCTTTGCAAACTCTTGACATTCTCTCATCCAGATTCATGACGTAGTCACCTGGAATGCATTTCAATTAACAGGTGTGCCTTGTTAAATGTTCATTTGTGGAATTTATTTCCTTCTTTGAGCCAATCAGTTGTGTTGTGACAAGGTGTGTGTGAGCAGTCCAAGAGCAGCTCAAATAAGCAAAGAGAAACGACAGTCCATCGTTACGTTAAGACATGAAGGTCAGTCATTAAGGAACATTTCAAGAACTTGGAAAGTTTCTTCAAGTGCCGTCGCAAAAACCATCAAGCTCTATGATGAAACTGGCTCTCATGAGGACCGCAACAGAAAAGGAAGACCCAGAGTTACCTCTGCTGCAGAGGATAAGTTCATTAGAATTACCAGGCTCAGAAATGACCAGGCCAAATAAATGCTTCACAGAGTTCAAGTACAGACACATCTCAACATCAACTGTTCAGAGGAGACTGTGTGAATCGGGCCTTCATGTTCAAATTGCTGCAAAGAAATCACTACTAAAGGACACTAATAAGAAGAAGAGACTTGCTTGGGCCAAGAAACATGAGCAATGGACATTAGACCGGTGGAAATTTGTCCTAAGGTCTGGAGTCCAGATTTGAGATTTTTGGTTCCAACCGCCGTGTCTTTGTGAGATGAGGTGGGGGTGAACAGATGATCTCTGCATGTGTTTTCTCCACCGTAAAGCATGGAGGAGGAGGTGCTAGGGTGGGGGGGTGCTTTGCTGCTGACACTTAACCAGCATAGCTTCCACAGCATTCTGCAAAGATAAGCAATCCCATCTGGTTTGCGCTTAGTGGGACTTGTTTTTGTTTTTCTACAGGACAATGACCCAACACACGTCCAGGCTGTGTAAGGGCTATTTTACTAAGAAGGAGAGTGATGTAGTGCTGCATGAGATGACCTGACCTCCATAATCCCCCGACCTCAACCAAATTGAGATGGAATGGGATGAGACTGACCACAGAGTGAAGGAAAAGCATCCAGCAAGTGCTCAGCATATGTGGGAACTCCTTCAAGACTGTTGGAAAAGCATTCCAGGTGAAGCTGGTTGAGAGAATGCCAAGAGTTTGCAAAGCTGTTGTCAAGGCAACGGGTGGCTATTTCAAGAATCTCAAATATAAAATACATTTTGATTTGTTAAACACTTATTTGGTTACTAAATGATTCCATTTATGCTATTTCATAGTTTTGATGTCTTTACTATTATTCTACAATGTAGAAAGTAGTAAAAATAAAGAAAAACCCTTGAATGAGTAGGTGTTCTAAAACATTTGATCGGTAGCGTATACTGTTTGAGTTAAAAAACAATTGTGGCCTCATGACAATGTGAAATGGAAATGTCAGTGAGATCGTTGATTTGCACAGGAAAATGATAGGAAGCCTCTTTGGAGGTGCTCCGACAACACCTACAATATTGCATATGCATGCTGAGAGACGGCACATCAGAGAAGGCTGATGGGCGGAGCTATAGGAGGAAGGGCTCATTGTAATGGCTGGAATAGAATAAATGGAAAGTTCTCAAACACATCAAACATATCAAAACCACATGTTTGACTCCATTCCATTGATTCCATTCCAGCCATTACAATGACCCTGTCCTCCTATAGCTCTTCCCACCTGCCTCCTCTGCATCATATTGTAGAAAACCTGATGTTGGCAACAATGACATTCTGGCCATAACCTTCCCTTGGACCCTCACTGCCCTGGCACGAACAGCCTGTACAACGAATACTTGGAGGGAGATCGAAGTTCAATAAAACCTTCGGATGGACGGCAACCTAGAGACAATTTACTTTCTCTTGTACACAGGAACAAGATTTATGAAAGCTTTTTTGTCTCTTTTCTCCGGTGGTTTACTGGAAATGGACAAGGGCCTCATTTAGGCCTCAAATTCCCCTGAGGAGAGATCTATTCTACCCAGGCTGGAAGCAGACTCGTTCTCAGGCCCCAGTTAGCTTACTGGCCATCATCAGTAGAGTGGGCCAACACTTCAACATAACCTGACTCATCTGCTGGGAACTAGAGAATGACCCTAAGACCAGTGGAAAGCACTTGACAATACTAACAAAAGGGATGCGATGAAGGCTCTATAGTGTGTTTGCACTTAAGAGGCGGAGGGGCAAGGCGCTTGACACCTGACATACACTAAATGTCCGTTCACAGTCCAGTTTCCCAGTCAAACCCAGCTGTAGTATGGATCCCGCAAGCACTGCATGTTCTTTAGAGCTCAGCGCTGATGGCTCTACACAGCAGAGCATGTGAGCTATATGACTATGGGCTCATTGTAATGGCTGGAATGGTATCAATAGAACGGAGTCAAACACATTGTATTCATGTGTTTAGTACCATTCCATTGATTCCATTCCAGCCATTACAATGAGCCTGTCTTCTTATACTGTAGCTCCTCTCACCAGCCTCTTATGCTACACTGAGAAAAAAGGTCCTTAAATGGTTCTTCCTCAGCCTTAAGGTTCTTCAAAATTCTAAAAGGTTCTTTAATAAATGTATGGAAGATTCCTGTAGATGTGTCCATTTCAAAGCACACAGCAAATCGTTGATTTTTCAGTTAACAATTAACATTCAGTGGCGTTAAAGAACCCCAATGTTTGCGTAAATGACCAGAGTTGAACCAAAACCACACCCATCACTATCATATTTCCCAGCATGATGCAGGTAGAATTGTCATTTTTAATATCAACAGTTGAAGTCAGAAGTTGACATACACCTTAGCCAAATACATTCAAACTCAGTTTTTCACAATTCCTGACATTTAATCCTAGCAAAAATTCCCTGTCTTAGGTCAGTTAGGATCACCACTTTATTTTAAGAATGTGAAATGTCAGAACAAAAAATTCAATGTATTTATATAGCCCTTCGTACATCAGCTGATATCTCAAAGTTCTGTACAGAAACCCAGCCTAAAACCCCAAACAGCAAGCTATGTAGGTGTTGAAGCACGTTGGCTAGGAAAAACTCCCTAGAAAGCCCAAAACCTAGGAAGAAACCTAGAGAGGAACCAGGCTATGAGGGGTGGCTAGTCCTCTTCTGGCTGTGCCGGGTGGAGATTATAACAGAACATGGCCAAGATGTGCAAATGTTCATAAATGACCAGCATGGTCAAATAATTGGTCTGGGACAGGTAGCACGTCTGGTGAACAGGTCAGGATTCCATAGTCGCAGGCAGAACAGTTGAATAATAGTAGAGAGAATTATTTATTTCAGCTTTCAGATTTTATTTCAGATTTCTTTCATCACATTCCCAGCGGGTCAGAAGTTTACATACAGTCAATTAGTATTTGGAAGCATTGCCTTTAAATTGTTTAACTTGGGTCAAACGTTTCAGCAGCCTTCCACAACCTTGCCACAATACGTTGGGTGAATTTTGGCCCATTCCTCCTGACAGAGCTAGTGTAACTGAGTCAGCTTTCTAGGCTTCCTTGTTCACACATGCTTTTTCAGTTGCCCAAAAATGTTCTATAGGATTGAGAACAGCGATTTGTGATGGCCACTCCAATACCTTGACTTTGTTGTGTCGTAGCAGAATCAACCTTTTTGCCACAACTTTGGAAGTATGTTTGAGGTCATTGTCTATTTAGAAGACCCATTTGCGACCAAGCTTCAACTTCCTGACTGATGTCTTGAGATGTTGCTTCAATATTTCCATATAATTTTCCTCCCTCATGATGCCATCTATTTTGTAAGGTGCACCAGTCCCTCCCACCAAGCACCCCCACAACATGATGCTGCCACCCCCGTGCTTCGTGGGTTGGGATGGTGTTCTTCGGCTTGCAAGCATCCCCGTTTTCCCTCCAAACATAACGATGGTCATTATGTCCAAACAGTCCTATTTTTGTTTCATCAGACCAGAGGAAATTTCTCCAAAATGTACAATTTTTGTCCCCATGTGCAGTTGCAAGCAATAGTCTGGCTTTTCTATGGCAGTTTTGGAGCAGTGGCTTCTTCCTTGCTGAGCGGCCTTTCAGGTTATGTTGATATAGGACTCGTTTTACTGTGGATATAGATACCTTTGTACCTGTTTCCTCCAGCATCTTCACAAGGTCCTTTGCTGTTGTTCTGGGATTGATTTTCACTTTTTGCACCAAAGTACATGGTCCCACTATTGTTTGTACAGATGAACGTGGTACCTTCAGGCATTTGGAAATTGTTCCCAAGGATTAACCGGACTTGTGGAGGTCTACAATTGTTTTTCTGAGGTCTTGGCTGATTTCTTTTGATTTTCCCATGATGTCAAGCAAAGAGAGTTTGAAGGTAGGCCTTGAAATACATCTACAGGTACACCTCTGTTATGCACAAAGTAGATGTCCTAACCAACTTGCCAAAACTATAGTTTGTTAACAAGACATTTGTGGAGTGCCTGAAAAATGTGTATGTAAACTTCCGACTTCAAACTGTATGTTTTTGCATTGATTGCTTTATTAATCTCATGCTATTCAATTATAAATAGCATGCATTTTTCTAAACTATTCCTATCTGTTACTTGGAGTTATCGCAACCGTAGATGTATCGCAAATGTAGTCTCATTTGTTAGTTTTCCCAACCCTGGCAGTCTTTCTGAATGCAAGTTGCAGGTGAATAAAAATTCCAAAAGTTGGATATCTCCACTCTGGCTGGATTCCAATAGGACAAATTCCAATAATGTGAATTGCAAGCCTGATATGGCTTGGAAACCATTAGTTTCAGGCCACTGTGTTAGGGTAAACTAGGCCAGCAAAAAAGGCTGCATGAAATATGTATTGACTAAAATAATACCATTTGAATTATAATATATTCACTTAGGATCTCATTTGGTGAAGGCCACAGGACAGAATATGAATGTACTTATGCAACAAGCATGTCTCTGTCACTATCAGGAATCAAGGTAAGACCCAAGTCTGGACTGTGTGAAGTAACAATGTTTATTGTGATGCCAGGGGCAGGCAAACGACAGGTCAAGGAAGGCAGGTTCAGGGTCAGTTAGAGGCAGAGTTCAATAATCCAGAGGTGGAGCAAAGGTACCGGATGGCAGGCAGGCTCCGGGTCAGGCAGAGGTCAATAATCCAGAGGTGGGACAATGGTACATGACAGCAGGCAGGCTCAGGGACAGGCAGAGTGGTCAGGCGGGCGGGTACAAGGTCAGGGCAGGCAAGGGTAAAGAAGCAGAAGGATGACAAAAAGAGAGGCAGGGAAAAGACAGAAGCAGACAGGACGAACGCTGGTAAGCTTGAGAAACAAGACCAACTGGCAACAGACAAACAGAAAACACAGGTATAAGTACACAGGTGATAATGGGGAAGATGGGTGACATCTGGAGGGGGTTGAGACAAGCACAAGGAACAGATCAGGGCATGACAGTCACCAGTGAAGACAGTCATGGATGGTACTGGTAACTCTAAGTCTAGCTCAAAATGCACTGGGAAATATGCAAATAAGGCTGAAAACCCTACAGCATGGCTATTCAATTCCGGTCCTGGAGGGCCGAAAAAGATCTAGTTTGGGATTTTTGTAAGAACCATCCCATTTATGGTTCTTCAGAGACCCTAAAATGGTTCCCCTACGGCATTGCTATCAAGAACCTTATTTGGTTCCAATTTGCACCTTTATTTTTAAGTGTACGTGCACACGTAACACACACACACAACACATACAAACATGCAACACAGACATTGGCGCTCCAGGGACAGGGAATTACACAACAAAGAGATGGCTCTCTTTCCTGACAACACAGGAGAGCTGTGGCAGTAGTCTTGTGATGTTCTCAGGGTTTTGCTGTGTCCATGGAGACCATGCATTTACATTTAATCTCTTCTCAGGTGTTCTGTGATGTGTTTATCTCCCCTCGCTATATCTACCACACGACACTCACACACACACACACACACACTCAACCACCACCACCCTAGCTCCGGATCTACTCCCCCTGCCTGCTACCCCTCCCTCCCCTCTCCATCTTCACCTTCACCCTCTGCTTGGCAATGAGGGACTTTAGGTACCAAACAGAACACATACTGTACGCAGTATATTATTCAGTCAAATACTGTACATGCACAGACAAATATATTTGCACACACAAGCACAAGTACTGTATATTCACATATTACTGCACACACACGCACACGTTTTGTTGTGCGTTTTAAGCCCAGGATGTGATTTCACCATCATCCATATGCAGGCCTCTGATGGAGGTTCCCAGGCAGAGGCAACAATGTAACTTAGGGCTCTATTCAAGTCAAATCCCAGAAGGTCAGCTTTAAATCGTGATAGAAATTTAAAGGCAATGTTCCCACTTCAGCACAGGCTGCATTCACGGTACATGCTGCGTTTGTCGGCTCAATAGGAAATTACCTTCATATTTCAATATTTTAACGCTTCAGCTTTACAGATTGAATAGATACCTTAGTTTATTTGGCTTCCACCACAGCCATGTATGGAATTCTGGAGCAGGTAACTGCTGCTCACAGAGAGGGATAGAGAGAGAGAGAGCAAGAGAGGCCCTGGATACCTTGAATATAAACACAGCAACAAACCAGAGGTAGCCTAGAGCCTACCCTTCTACTGGTTAACAGTAATACACTCTGTACTCCTGATGTTGTTATTGGTTTTAAATCACCCATTCAAAGATGCGGCTTAAGCTTATGGTTCAGTCTTGAGCTACACCCACCTCACAACACAATATCTATATCTTCCTTCCCTAACCACTACCAGAGGCATTCCCCGGGAAACAATGGCTTTATTACTCTCTAAGGCACTTCCGTGATTGCCCCTCAGAGGCCACAGGCCATGGGGGCCCAAGCCCATTAAGGCTAAGGTTACTTTTCCTTTCATTACAGAGTCATCTACACTGAGTATACAATACATAAAGAGCTCTTTCTATGACATAGACTGACCAGGTGAATGCAGGTGAAAGCTATGATTCCTTATTGATGTCGCTTGTTAAATCCACTTCAATCAGTGTAGATGAAGGGGAGGAGACAGGCTAAAGGAGTTTTAAGCATTCAGGCAATTGAGGCATGGATTGTGTGTGTGCCATTCAGAGGGTGAATTGGCAAGATCCAACTCAATATCAGAAATATGTCCCTAATGTTTGGTATACTCTGTGTATATAGCTGTGTAGCCTTTATCACCCCTCCCCTTAGACATACAGTACATTAAACATATAGGATATTCAACAATTATTATACATTAGTAAAAAGCAGCACAAGGAACAGTACACCTACCTCACCCATAAAGCACTTGCGCATGAAAGAGTGAAACAGTCGACTCCTGATAAACACAATGGCTTGGGACAAAATATGTACCAGCCGTAGCTCAACTAGCTTAGAGACGGAAATGCCAATGAATATCCACCAACAAACTTTATTCTCGAACTGGCTGAATATGAAAATGGAAATCCATTCTTGAATAAAATCCTGAAGTGGTATCGATATTGACCACATTGTTTCCATATGGGGAAGAATGGTAGAAGAGCTGTCAGACTTTATTACATTACTCAATGACATTGACCCTAGTCTCAAATTCACTACTTAATGTGACACTAAGCGTGTTCCCTACCTCGCTATGTGGATTGAGAAATCAAATGGAACCCAAACTCTGTACCGAAAAGAAACGGAGAGAAATACTATATTACAGGGGGACAGCTTTTGCCCAGAGCCATTAAAAAGATGACTTCAAAGAAGCCAGTCTTTCAGGCTGCGTCATTTATGCCACTCGACAGAGGTCTATCTAGAAAAAGCAGTGGAGATGCGCAATAGGTTTCTAATAAGAGGCTACCGTACAAAGTGCTGGATGAAGCTCTTAATATGGCACTAGGGAAAACACGAGATGAACTGATACAAAAGATACCCACTAGCGCTAAAGAATATTCCGTAATGTTCAACACCACATATATTTTATAACCCGAGCAAAGTGGGAGGGAGATGCTGTCAAGAATCACTGGCTTGTTTTATCATCTGATGCAGCTTTGCCAGATAAATTTAAGAACCCACAATTTACAGTATATAGGAGAGGTCGCAATTTACGCGTAGTTGGCCCAAGCTAACCGCCAGCCACAAAATAAAATGTATGCCCTCTTCCGAACAGTAGCTATAAATGCAGAGGCATAGTGCAACAATATGAAGTGTGAATATTTCTGCCACCCACATACAGGAAAACAGTTCCAAATAAATGGCAGTATTATGTCCAACCATGTTATCGACATGATTAAATGTTCATGTGGGCTGTGTTATAAAGGAAAAACCTCTCGTTCTCTCAAACAGAGAAATAGTGAACATAAAAGTTAAATTAGGAGTAATGACAGGGATTGCCATGTCACAGTAGATTTTAATGACCTACAACATGGCATTTCTACCTTTAGATTTTGTGGCATAGAGAAAGTTAAGATATCAGACAGGGGAGGTGATATAAATAGTACACTGAGCAAAAGAGATTATTTTGGGATTTTCACCCTCCAGGCATTATTCCCAAAAGGTCTTAATGATGATGCCCATGCATGTACTGTTCTAAATGTGAACATGAACTAATGTCTTGTCATTAATCATTTCAGCCTACTCTATACCAAATGATTTGATAGGATGAAGTCCTCATTGTGGTTTTACAAACGTGTTTGATACGTTTTATATACACACTTTATTCGAATATTTATGAAATGCACATTGTTATAGTTGGTAACACGTTCATTTTTCCTTGATTGTGGGTGGAGCAATGTCTACATAAGGGCGCAAATTAAAAATACCCAGAAAAGATCTGACAACAGCCTTGAGGCCAGTACATAAAGCTTAATAAAGAACAGGGATACATTGCACCTGCAACAAAGTAAGTTCAGATGTGCAAGTGCAGTTTAAATTCAGTTGCAAATACAGTGATTTTACTGCAAATACAGTGATTTTAGAAAGTATTCAGACCCCTCAACTTTTTCCACATTTGGTTATGTTACAGCCTTATTCTAACATTGATTTGTCACGCCCTGACCTGAGAGATCTCTGTTTTCTTTATATTTTGGTTAGGTCAGGGTGTGACTAGGGTGGATACGTTAGTTCTTTGAATGTCTAGGGTTTTTGTAGGTCTAAGTGATTTGTATGTCTCTAGTGGCCTGATATGGTTCCCAATCAGATGCAGCTGTTTATCGTTGTCTCTGATTGGGGATCATATTTAGTTAGCCATTTCCCTGTGTTTGTGGGATCTTGTCTATGTGTAGTTGCCTGTCAGCACTTGTTTGTATAGCTTCACGTTTCGTTTTGTTATTTTGTTTGTTCAGTGTTCATTCTTTAAATAAATAAGAATGTACACATACAACGCTGCGCCTTGGTCCGATCCTTATAACGAATGTGACAGAAGATCCCACCAACAAAGGCCCAAGCAGCGTGTTCAGGAAGAATGGACCTGGGAGGAGATTCTGGATGGAGCAGGACCCTGGACACAGGCTGGGGAGTATCCCCGTCCTAAGGAGGAGATAGAGGCAGCGAAAGCAGAACAGCGATATTACGAGGAGTTGTACCAACGAGACAAGCACGAGATTCAGCCCCCCCGTGTGGGGGCGGCACACGGAGTGGTCGGTGGAGCTGAGGGCTGAACCAGAGCCAATCAGGGAGTCGAGTGAGGAGCTCGACGCAAGATTCCGGAGAGAAGTGCTAGCAATTGAGAGGTTATGCAGTGATGCGCATGGTGTCTCCAGTGCGCATTCATAGCCCGGTGCGCTCTATTCCAGCTCCCCGCATTGGCCGGGCTAGAATGGGCATCCAGCCAGGAAGGATGGTGCCGGCTCAGGGCTCCTGGTCTCCAGTACACCTCCTTGGACCAGGATATCCTACGCCGGTTCTATGCACTGTGTCTCCGGTGCGTCTGCACAGCCCAGTGCGTCCTGTGCCAGCGCCCCGCATTTGCAGGGCGAAAATAAACATCCAGCCAGGACGGGTTGTGCCAGCTCTACGCTCCAGACCTCCAGTGCGTCTCCACAGTCCAGTACATCCTGTGCCTCCTCTCCGCACTCGCCCTAAGGTGCGTGTCATCAGCCCGGTACCACCTGTACCGGTCCCACGCATCAGACCTCCAGTGCGCCTCCACAGTCCAGTACGTCCTGTGCCTCCTCTCCGCACTCGCCCTAAGGTGCGTTTCATCAGCTCGGCACCACCAGTACCGGTCCTACGCATCAGGCCTCTAGTGCGCCTCCACAGGCCAGTACGTCCTGTTCCTGTTCCTCGCACTCGCCCTGAGGTGCGTGTCATCAGCCCGGTACCGCCAGTGCCGGCACCACGCATCAGACCTCCAGTGCGTCTCCGCAGTCCAGTACGTCCTATGCCTCCTCCCCACATTTGCCCTGCATTTGCGTGTCATCAGCCCGGTACCACCAGTGCCGGCACCACGCATCAGACCTCCAGTGCGTCTCCGCAGTCCAGTACGTCCTGTGCCTCCTCCCCGCACTCACCCTGAGGTGCGTGTCATCAGCCCGGTACCACCGGTACCGGTCCCACGCATAAGGCATCCAGTGCGCCTCCACAATCCAGAGCTTCCTGCGACAGTTCCCAGTCCGGAACCTCCAACAACGGTCCACAGTCCCGGAACCTCCAGCGACGGTCCTCAGTCCGGGGTCTCCAGCGACGGTCCCCATTCTGGGGTCTCCAGCGACGGTTCCCAGTCCAGAGCCTCCGGCGATGGTCCGGTTCTACAAAGGCGGAGTGATCAGTGTAAAGAGGGGGGGCTGCGTCCAGAACCGGAGCTGCCACTGAGGGTAGATGCCCACCCGAACCCTCCCTTATAGGTTCAGGTTTGTGGCCGGAAGTCCGCACCTTTGGGGGGGGTTAGGTTTTTGTAGGTCTAGGTGATTTGTATGTCTATGGCGGCCTGATAGGGTTGCCAATCAGAGGCAGCTGTTTATTGTTGTCTCTAATTGGGGATCATATTTAGGGAGCCATTTCCCTTTGGTGTTTGTGGGATCTTGTCTATGTATAGCTTCACGGTTCGTTTTGTTATTTTGTTAGTTTGTTCAGTGTTCATTCTTTAAATAAATAAGAATGAACGCATACACGCTGCACCTTGGTCCGATCCTTATAACGAATGATTAAATCGTTTTTTTCATCAATCTACACACAATACCCCATAATGACAAAACAAAAACAGTTTTTTAAAAACATTTTTAAAAATGTACATAAAAATAAAACTGATATCACATTTACATAAGAATTCAGACCCTTTACTCAGTACTTTGTTGAAACATCTTTTGCAGCGATTTCAGCCTTGACTCTTCTTGAGTATGACGCTACAAGCTTGGCACACCTGTATTTGGGGAGTTTCTCCCATTCTTCTCTGCAGATCCTCTCAAGCTCTGTCAGAAAGAAAATCTGTCAATGTGCCCTTGAGCAAGGCTGTTAACCCTAATTTCTCCTGGGTTGTGGTTGATAATGGCAGATCCTTAATGTGACCCCATTCTCCAAGGGTATCTCAGGGAGAGTGGGATATGCAAAAATCTCATGTCCAATTAATACACACCTAATTATGATAACTGTCTTTTCATGCTAGGCAAGGATAATATATTCTAACTGTATTTCCAGGTGCACCATTGCAGCCATGTGTAGACTGTTAGACCATAAAACTTCTTATAGCACAAGGGTGTTTATGGTACGCTGTAGTATGCAATTTTGGCTGCTGTCCATTTGTATTTAGCACATGTCCTTTAGTCCATAGGCACCTGAGTAATGAGAAAATGGAGCAGCTGCATCCCCCCCTTTCAAAATAAGGGAGCAAACATATGTTTTTGCACCCCCCACTTTTTACCAGAAAATGCTCATGATCCGTTGGGTCATCTGTCATTTTCAATGGTTAGTAATGTTTTGAGCTAGTCTGTATTCAAATATATATGTCCATTTTATTGATGATATAATAATTAACAGATTGCATCAAGATGAATGGTTTTGCTTTGCTCCTGCGCGCTGCTGTTATTGTTCCTTGCAGTCAGAATGCACTAGTTGTACCACTGGTGTTTAAAATGAAAAGGCACCTGCAAAAGAAAATTGTCTTTTGTCTTTAAGAACCATGATAAGCACGGGTCTGATTACCCTTTGCTGTAGTGCAGACTACAGACTACCAAAGGATGCACCTGAGCAGAAAACTGCATACTCCGTAGGTGGCAGACTGTCAATGAGTAGCTCACAAGTAGATAGTGAGAAATAATCAGTAGGCCACAGGAGGCTGCTGGGGGGAGGATGACTTGTAATAATGCTGGAACGGCGCGAATGGAATGGCACCAAACATACAGTACCAGTCAAAAGTTTGGACACACCTAGTTATTCAAGGGTTTTTCTTTATTTTTACTATTTTCTGCCAGCTACGACCTTTCGGTTACTTGCCCAACGCTCTAACCTCTAGGCTACCTGCCAACCTATAACCTAGGGGCGATCAAACACCCCATTGGGCCCCTAGCACTCACTCTCACATCAATTGATCATGTTTCCTTCATCATACTTCACATAGCTAAAACGACTTTGATAAAGTTTCTTCTGCACTCAACATGTCTGTGCCTATCCCACTGTCATTAACCCTTTCCTTCTTTCTGTCCATATATATTACCACCAAACATCACTGTCTCCCCAGAGTCCTTGTAGGACCTATGAGTTATCACATAATCTACATGAGGCCACATTGTGTGTGTCTGGTAAATATGTTGTGGTTCCTGCACTTATGTTTTCCTCTATGGTCATGGGTCAGAGACGGAGGATGTGCCAGAACAATGTCGCAATAGACCATGTGGATGTTGTTGTGCTACTACTGTAATTGAATCCACATGGTAAAGTACCAATGAAATCCACCTGTCAGGAATCAGTACTGTATGTCTGTGTGAGGAACCACCAAACTGTCGTACTATTTATTTATTTATTTAGTCAGTTACGAAAACAAATTCTTATTTTCAAAGATGTCCTAGGATCAGTGGGTTAACTGCCTTGTTCAGGGGCAGAACGGCAGATTTTTACCTTGTCAGCTCAGGGATTTAATCTGGCAACCTTTCGGTTACTAGCCATACTATATGGCTATGATAATGACAAGTGTGACACAGTGAATCCACTGAGCTAAAGCTTTCAGGCAGTAACAAGGTAAGCTAACACGAGTCATCAGGTTTCAGGCAAGGTTACACATCGCATGTGGTTCACCAAACCACCTCTGCTACACGGCAGTCAGCTTTGACCTTCTCCATCGCTCCACAATGACCACAGCTGCTAATACATTAACTGACCGAGTCCCGATAAAGCCACCAATGTGACCGACTGAAATTGGTGACCAGCTGAATTTGAACGCTCAGTCAAATTAGCCTGCAGAGTTAATCTTATTGGCCACCAGTGAGAGCAAATGTAATCCCTGTTCATCATGTTAAATTTCAATTCAGATTTTTTTTATGACACATTCTTCTATAATATTAAGATTACCTAGTCAGTTGCACAACTGAATGCATTCAACCGAAATGTGTCTTCGGCATTTAACTCAACCCCTCTGAATCAGATAGTTGTGCGGGCTGCCTTAATCAATGTCATCTGCGCCCGGTGAACAGTTGTTGTTGGGGGTTAACTGCCTTGCTCAAGAGAAGAAGGGCAGATTTCAACCACCAAGCTACCTACCACCCCCAAATACATATTATAATAATGTACACCGCCTTATTGCCTAATAAGGTATACCAACTTATTGTATCCCAACAATGGGATTTACACAGGGTTTTAGGAAACTCATATACTTCTGTATCATCATTGAAGGTACAAAAATGTAAATAAACAGGAATGACATTTAATCTCATGGGTGGCCAAAAATAACTATCTGAAAGCCACGCCCCTACTAAACTACACCTCCAGTCTTCTGATCTGAACGGCTGGGTCATATCTCAATAACCCAGCACCAATAACCCAGCACCAATAACCCAGCATCAATAACCCAGCTGTTTCTAAAGAAAACAAATTAACTAAGTGACCCAACGCCTGCAACTCAGTAGTTGAGTCAACCAAACAACCCAGCATTTTTTTTAGAGTGCAACTGCCAGTTCATTCCATACCCCCAATATAGCCATTAGTGCTTGCAATAGAGAATAGTGAACTTGTTGTTAACCTGACAACGCTACACCTGACCTCATACTGACACCCCTAGAACAAACACACACGCACACACACACACAGAGATACACACAGACACAGAGGAGCAAAAGCATGTGTTTCAAGAAGGTAAAAGTGTTTAAACATTAATAAAGATGGGTGGGGGCATCAAGATTGTACCGTCAACCAACGAGGATCGGCATTCAGAGAAGAAAAGGGGTGAACAGGAGGAGGGGAGGTGGGGGAAGTGAAAGCGCAAAGGAGCAAAAGGAGCAAAGTAAGGCAGAGCTCATTCAGTGGGATTGTTGAGCACAGAGCTCCACGGATTACTGTGATAGAAATCTGTCTGTTTGATTTCTGGTGCTGCTCTCGCTCATGCCCTGGACGCACTGAAGGCTTGCATTTCAGCAGTCGAACATCTCTGAAGCGGATGCACAAGACTCGGAGAAGGGAGAAGAAGAGAGGCTGAAACTTATTTTCCAATAACTCTAAGATTGAATACAAAGGTGAGAGGCAATTATTATTATGTATGCACATTACATGTTTACAGGACATACGCTTTTGGCAAAAGAGGGGAGGATAATAATAATAAAAATAAGAATAATTATTGCAGTAGGCCTAATATTACATGATAAATTATAATCATGATGATCAGAACACAGTAATTAATTCTATAGGCAACCTAATTATTCTAATTCTAATTGTTATCATTTTTACAATTATTGTCACTATCATCATTATTAATATTATTATCCATGCTTCTTTACACCAACTTAAAGTAAAGTTGCAATGTGGTTAGCTATCAAAAGGTCAAAATGTTCATATACTGCAATTATAAGAGCATGGTTAGGATCAAAGTGTTGGAGCTCGCTCCTCCAGAAAACAATAGGCTGCGCTTCACATTACCGGCATGGGCAAAACAGGTGCACGTGGACACAATTTTAGGCAGCACAGCAATCTGCACTCCCTATAGACTCCAAAAAACAATTCACAATTGCTACATTGTCTTCATATTGTTTTATATCATAAATTGTTGACATGCAAATAGTAAAAGGAACAGTAGGGTAACAAAGCCCGCCCCACACCTGTAATTGTCACAAAAACCACATTATGTCACAAAACTACATTTGAACACTTTCCCTGCAGCCACTGCTCTTGCACAACTAAAAATGTTCTGTCTCATCAACATTTAAGTCACTAACAAAACAATTCTAAGGAAAACGTTATATGTATAATCTAATTAAATTAGATCTATAAATGTTATATATATACAGTATATACCATTAGGGGAGCCTAAAGATAAAGAACCCACTTGTTTAGCGATAAACATTGAATTACATTTTTAATAAAGCAGTACAAATTTAAGGTGAGTGCAAGTCAATAGTACTTAAATTAGCATTGTCCAAATCATTACCCCGTACTTGGGAAACACACCCCTTTTCCAAAAACAACATTAGAACAAAAACTTTAGCCACTTATTCCCCTTCATAGTTTGTTTGCCTATGCATGACCATCATCCACATACCACATTTTTACCAAACTTTGCTTGTGTCAGTAACTGGACATTGGTTTTACGGGGAGCTGGTTACCCCACGTTACCCTAAGGGTGCGATTCAAGGTGTACTTCTGTCATAAAACACTTATCTAGTCTACTACTGAGGAGGCAATGTTTGCAAACAGACAATGTGTGGTAATTACATACCGATATATCTTGCATCTGGGCTTCTAATCCCGTTAATATAATTTCTCTACCAAACGGCTCCGTGTCTGTGTGCCAAAGCGCACATCTTTCGCGATTTGCCGCAAGGCATTCCCACACGCGTGACTCTAGGTATCCTGCCAGATCTTCTCAATGCAAGCCAGAGAGGACTACGATGAAGAGAGATCATTGTTGTTTTAGTGTTTTAGGGGTTAGCTCTTCTATTGTTCATTCAGTATCTTATCAATAATCAACACAGCCATCCATATCCGTTGCGTAAATCGTAAAAAGAAACGTGTTCGGTAACATAGTTATCTTGTGGTGTCGTGTTATCAAAAGTGGTTTGTTGTGAGCGATGAAGTCATTTTTCTAGTCCCAGGTCTGTTTTTATTTTAGACAGGTGCATGCTCATCAAACCATCATTTGAGTTAAATGTTCACTGTTTTCACTATTGTCAACTTCCTCTAGGAGAGTTTAAAGTATTTGTTTTGGAGATATTCTCCAGATATCTAAATTCACGGTTTGTATTTAACTGATAATCTACTTTCGATAAGGACCCTTATCAGTACTTACCATACTTAATCAAGCAAAAATATATATCAACTACAGTACATGATAAAAAATATATGGACACCTGCTCATCGAACATCTCATTCCAAAATCATGTGCATGAATATGGAGTTGGTTCCCCATTTGCTGCTATAACAGCCTCCACTCTTCTGGGAAGGCTTTCCACTTGATGTTGGAACATTGCTGAGGGGACTTGCTCCCATTCAGCCACAAGAGCATTATTGAGGCCGGGCACTGATTTTGGGCAATTAGGACTGGCTCACGGTCGGCGTTCCAATTCAGACCAAAGGTGTTTGATGGGGTTGAGGTCAGGGCTCTGTGCAGGCCAGTCAAGTTCTTCCACACCAATCTCCACAAACCTTTTCTGTATGGACCTTACTTTGTGCACAGGGGCAGTCTCATGCTGAAACAGGACAGGGCCTTTCCCAAACTTTTGCCACAAAGTTGGAAGCACAGAATCGTCTAGAATATCATTGTCATTGTATAATGTAGCTTTCCACCACTCCAGCCGATGCTTGGCATTGCGCACAGGGATCTTAGGCTTGTGTGCAGCTGTAGTTTCAGGGGCTCCCAAGTGGCGCGGCTGTCTAAGGCACTGCATTTCAGTGCTAGAGGTGTCATTACAGACCCTGGTTCAATTCCATGCTATATCACAACTGGCTGTGATTGGGAGACCCATAGGGTGGTGCACAATTGGCCCAGTGTCATTAGGGTTTGGCTGGGGTAGGCCATCAGTGTAAATAAGAATCTGTTCTTAACTTACTTGCCTAGTTAAATAAAGGTTAAATAAACAGTTATTGTGCTGAAGTTGCTTCCAGAGGCAGTTTGAAGTTCAGTAGTGAATATTGCAACCGAGGACAGATCATTTTTACACACTACACGCTTTAGCACTCGGCAGACCTGTTCTGTGAGCGTGTGTGGCCTACCACTTCGGAGCTGAGTGGTTGTTGCTCCTAGATTTTTCCACTTGACAATAACAGCACTTAGAGTTGACCGGGGCAGAAATTTGATGAACTGACTTGTTGGAAAGGTGACATCAAATGACAGTGCCACGTTGAAAGTCACTGAACTCTTCTACTGCCAATGTTTGTCTATGGAGATTGCATGGCCGTGTGCTCGATTTTATACACCTGTCAGCAATGGGTGTGAATGAAATATCCAAATCCACAAATTTGAAGAGGTGTCCACATACTTTTGTATATAGAGTGTAATTGATTTGCATTCTTCCTTCTACATGTCCTCTTTTTTGGTTATTTTTATTTATTTCATAAGTTAAGGCATGTGCCTTGTTATTTCACTGATGATGTTAGATTGCTCATTCTGTAGCTGACCCTGTCAATATATGTAAAGATAAAGTAACTTTTTGTCTTGACCTACACACTTCATGAATGTTTATCCTCATATTTAGTGGGAATAACATGTTCATTTTCCTTTTGTGCAATTTGCCAAATGTATACATTTTGTGAAGTTGGAAGTGGTATATATTCACCACCCCTTCCTTAAACCAATTACTTCACACCCCATACTCCCCTGCCCCCACTTCCCGTCAATTACGCATGCACGCACGCACACACAAACACACACAATAAGTCACCATGGAAACACACTGTTTTGGCACTTGATTGCATTCACATTATTTTCACAGCCTGTCATTTGAACAAAACCTGAGGACATGTTTCCAGATGTAACGTCAATCGCTGCTTGATTGATGGTGGTGATCGTCAAAACCGGCAGAAGGGGTGTGTCTGTCAGGACTACAGGGGCTTTGATAAGAAGACGATTAATGAATATTTCATCCTCCAGTGGGAGTCAGTCTGTAAGGACTGTGGGTGTCTGGAGATGTATGTGATAAATGTCCTCAGGCCAGGATCTGGTGAAATGTGGCCTTGTGTAATTGGAAGGAGAATTTGGAGTTGTAAAGTAGAAAGTGTCCATGCAACTAATATGTTCTGTCCTGAGCCCGGAGGCTGCTCTCCTATACTACAGCACTCGCTGGCTGCTGCCTTACATGAAAGAATACACAGCAGACATTTGGTGAGAGGTTAATGTACTGTCTGCTCAAGTGCACAATGTGTCATTTCATGTGTGTACCTGGAGAGGGATTGGTTTGTCAACAGCTATTTACAATAATCTACATGAATGTGTTTCTGTGAGAATGACAAAAGAAGAGACTCACATTATTGTCATCATGGGAAATAGATTTGATGGAATTCCAAAATCCATGTCTTATATCCTTGTTGTATAGTATTGTCTTTATTGGGGACTTCCGTGCAGTAGAACAGCTTGACCAACATCGACCCCAAGTCAGGTTGCTAGTGTCACGCACAGGGGTGCTGATCTACATATGTCTAAAGCCATATTTATCAGAATCTATTATCTGAAACATCTGCGAAGACATGTTAGTTTAATAATGGTACATGTCACTCAAGGTACAAGGTCTGTGTATGTACTGTATGTGTGTGTACAGTATGTGTGTGTGTAGAGATGTGTTAACCAAGGCCAGAATAGGGAGGAGCTGCTCAAAATAAACATAACATACAATCTTATATGCTTTGTTTGCCCTAATTGATAGATACACTATATATACAAAAGTATGTGGACACACACATTTGTGCATTCGGCTATTTCAGCCACATCGGTTGCTGACAGGTGTATAAAATCAAGCACACAGCCATTCAATCATTATAGACAAACATTGTCAGTGGAATGGCCTTACTGAAGAGCTCAGTGACTTTCAACGTGACACCGTCATAGGATGCCACCTTTCCAACAAGTTAGTTTGTCTGCCCTGCTAGAGCTGCCCTGGTCAACTGTAAGTGCTGCTATTGTGAAGCGGAAACGTCTAGAAGCAACAACGTATCAGCCGCAAAGTGGTAGGACACACAAATTTACTGAACAGGACCGCTGAGTGCTGAAGCATGTAGCATGTAAAAACCCTCTGTTCCAAACTGCCTCTGGAAGCAACGTATGCACAAGAACTGTTCGCCAAGAGCTTCATGAAATGGGTTTCCATGGCCGAGCTGGCTAACACAAGCCTAAGATCACCATGCGCAATGCCAGGCGTCGGCTGGAGGGGTGTAAAGCTCGCCGCCATTGGACTCCGGAGCAGTGGAAACGCGTTTTCTGGAGTGATGAATCACACTTCACCATCTGGCAGTCCGACAGACGAATCTGGGTTTGGTGGATGCCAGGAGAACACTACCTGCCCCAATGCATAGTGCCAACTGTAAAGTTTAGTGGAGGAGGAATAATGGTCAGGGGCTGTTTTTCATGGTTAGAGCTAGGTCCCTTTAGTTCCAGTGAAGGGAAATCTTAATGCTACAGCATACAATGAAATTCTAGACAATTATGTGCTTCCAACTGTGTGGCAACAGTTTGGGGAAGGCCCTTCCTGTCTCAGCATGACAATGCCCTGTGCACAAAGTAAGGTCCATACAGAAATGGTTTGTCGAGATCTGTGACTGGCCTGCACAGAGCCCTGACCTCTTCCCCATCGAACACCTTTAGTATGAATTGGAACGCAGACTGTGAGCCAGGCCTAATCGCCCTACATCAGTGCCCAACCTCCCGAATGCTCTTGTGGCTGAATGGGAGCAAGTCCCCGCAAAAATGTTCCAACATCTAGGGGAAAGCCTTCCAGGAAGTGTGGAGGCTGTTATAGCAGCAAGGGGGGGGGGGGGGGGGGACCAACTCTATATTAATCCCCATAATGAGATGTTCGACGAGCAGATGTCCACATACTTTTGGTCATGTAGTGCATCTAATGTACAGCTGTAGGATCTTAATTTTAGCCAGTTTTCTACAACAGGAAATGTGAGTTATATATTAAATGTGTTTGTAAGGATTTATACAGGGAAAATCAAATCTGACATTTCAAAGTGGAAATTAAAAACTTCTAATGCTTTTTTAAACCTCATACACTAAAAGTGTAAATGTCCTGCATTACAAGAAAGATCTCATGCAACAGGGTGACTAAATGAGGATCCTACATCTGTGTAAAAATAACATTCATATCTAATATAGCAGGCATCCAATGACTATTTGCAAAGCTTTTCCACCCTAATTGAAAAAGTGTGTCTTCCCATGTGATGGTGTGGATGTAGGGGTGGAGGAATTCCACTGCAATATTACTGGCTGATAGACTTGGAAAGGGCCAGATGGTGGATTGGAGTTAAAAAATAAACATGAAACAAATCAAATAATTGAAACTGCCTTCACGCTGGTGCAGATGTTGTACTAGAAAGACTAGTAAACATTTACATCAATAATAGGTTATCCACATGGGGTAGACCACAAAGAGTATTTCATATATTATTATAACAGCCAGGCTTGATTGCACGGCAAAAATTACTCACATTTGATTGTGTGTGTGTTTGTGTGTGTGCATGAATGCGTGTGAGGGCTTGAGAGTGAGAAATGATCCTCACAGCTCATTGTTCTGAAATATGATTTGTTCTGACACCTTGCTCTATATTGTCATCCAGATGCTTTACAGTGTAACACAATCCTCACTGGAGAATGGAGTTCCGTTAGAATGGAGGGAAGTGAAACACTTTCATTTTCCGGCAGCGGAGGAGATAACTTTTCATTTGAGAGAGAGAAAGAGAGTGAGAGAAAGGCCGGGAGAGAGGGAACAGAGAGTGATCTATCAGGTCTTTTCTTTGGAGGAGAGAAATGGGTAGAGGGGTAATAGTAGTGGTAATGGTGGTGGGTAGATAGACAGTGGGACACTGTGTGCTGCTGAGAGGATGAGAGACTGAGCCTATGAGGGGGTCACAGGGCAGTGCCAGCCTCCTGGACGTCAGGCATCTGTTACTTGTCACCAGGCAGCCAGGCTAGGGGTAGTCAACCTCTATCTGCTGCTTCTCTGAGACCCAGCCAGCACTGGAGGAGACTGCTACTGAGAAAGAAAGGGAGACGAGAGACAGAGAAAAAGAGATAGAGGGTGTAGAGGGCAGGGGGCAGGGAAGAATAAAAAAAAAGAGACAGTTAAATATGCAGAATAGGGTCAGAGGAGCGAAGGACGGAAAGCGAAGATGAGAGAGAGTGTGTGTGTGTGTGTGTGTGTGTGTGTGTGTGTGTGTGTGTGTGTGTGTGTGTGTGTGTGTGTGTGTGTGTGTGTGTGTGTGTGTGTGTGTGTGTGTGTGTGTGTGTGTGTGTGTGTGTGTGTTTGTGTGTGTGTGCATGTGTGTGCATGCGTGTGTGTCTTTGTGTGGCTCCATTCATAGGGCTTCACTGTGGGCTCGCTGCCATTCTGTAGCATCTAGCACTTGAGTAATCCCCCTGGGAACATACAGAAGCTGCCAAAGTACCATCCAGATCCTTCTCAAACTGTTCACAACCCTCTTCTATCCGTCTCTCCCTCTACTATCCCCTGTCTAGCTCTCTGTTTCTTCCACCCCTCTCCCCTGTCTATCTTGCTGTCTCTTCCTCTACTTTCCCCTGTCTATTTCTCTGTTTCTTCCAATCCTCATCCCTGCCTTACTCTCTGTCTCTCCCTTTTCTAGCCCCTGTCTATTGGTCTGTCTTTTCCTCTACTCTCTTGTCTCCTGTCTTTTTGCTTCATCTACCCATCTGTTTATGCTCCTCTCGCTCCCTCTCTTCTCATCTCCTTCCCTGTCTGTCTCACTCTTTCCCCTGGTCCTTCAATTTCATCAATCAATTGCTTTTTCCTTTTTCTCCCTCCCTTTTACTCTCTCTTCCTTTTGCCTTCACTACCACTTTACTTATCCTTATCTCTAGAACTCTATGCTACTACAGATGTAGGATCTTAATTTGGTCCACCCTGTTGCAAGATACATTTCCAATGCAGGAAATGTAAAACGTGTAGTGTATTTGAGATTTAAAAAGGTTCTGAAATTTGACATTTCAGACTTGTTTTTCCTTTTACGAAAAATGTATCACCCCCTACACAAATGTACATTAATTATAATCCACATAATAATTCACATTTCCTGTTGCTGCAGGATTATTTTCCTTCAGAAGCAAACTGACTCAAATTAAGATCCTACATCTGTATTCCTATCTGCTTCATATGACACTCCCTTTTCTAAAGGATACTTCCTCTCTCCGCCACTGTAGTCCTCCCTGTAACTCCAGTGTTTCAGTCATCAGTGAGCTGAGAGAGAATGAGAGCCGATTCCCATGGATAGGACAAACAAAAGCCTCCTTCCTTGCTCCCTTCCTTTCTGTTTGACTGCACCAGAACAGACACACAGGCATTCACCAGCCTGCCTACCCGCCTGCCTACCCGCCTGCCTGCATGCCCATAGAGCTCCGCTGGTCACAGCGAAAACATTTTCCTCTAATTTAGAATAACCTTTGGGTCCCTGTGTAGTGTAGTTAGTTGCAGTTGCAAGGGAAAATAATATAGTCCTGGGTGTGTTTTCATGACTGTTTGCTGTTTGCTTTTCCTCGCCTTCTCTCGGCAGTTGGAGGCTGTCTTGAATAATCAATTTCCTTAGGCTTGCTTTCAAGTATTTGCTAGATTGTTATAAACTGTGCTTCTAGGAAAGATGAATGGCATTACAGCTCACAACTCTAAATATATTCTGATAACGTGATCTATCGCATTAACAAGCTATTTGGGTTTTATCTTCCCTGGTTTGGTGCTCAGGAGAGGGGCAAAGTACACAGGTGGACAGCTGTTACATGGACATGGTGTATTTCCTTCACTTCGACAGAAAAATACACACGTTTTCCTTGGGCATGTACACCGAGTGCATGCACCCCCCCCCCCCCCGCCCTCAGAACAGCCTCATTTTGTCGAGGCATGGACTCCACAAGCATTCCACTACGATGCTGACCTATGTTGACTCCAATGCTTACTGCGGTTGTGTCAAGTTGGCTGGATGTCCTTTGGGTGGTGGACCATGCTTGATACACACTGGAAACTGTTGAGCGTGAAAAACTCGGCAGCGTTGCAGACACAAAATGGATGCGTCTGGAACCTACTACCATACCCGTTCAAAGGCACTTGTATCTTTTGTCTTGCCCATTCACCCTCTGAATGGCACACTAACACAATCCATGCAATTGCATCAAGGCTTAAAATAGCTTCTTTAACCTGTCTCCTCCCCTTCATCTACACTGATTGAAGTGGATTTAACAAGTGTCATCAATAAGGGATCATAGCTTTCACCTGGATTCACCTGGTCAGTCTATGTCATGGAAAGAGCTGGTGTTCTTATTAATGTTTATACACTCAGTGTATTTTACGGTAGTCTGCCTTAGCTGAACATGATAGTAATGTTTAGTCAAATTGAAAGGCTGCCCCTTGAATTCAGTCCAACATGGTTTCCTATTTACAGTTTGTAGGATAGCTGATAACGGCCCAAGCCAAACTAAGAGTTCAATGTCAGTCTGTCATGTCACGTACAAAAACTGAGATAGCTAGCTAAATTAATCTGTTTATGGAGTTCCAACAAACTCTTTCAGATCAAACTGTACAAGATGGACAAAATGTATACATTTTCCTCACATAGATTATTTGCGTCAGACCCAACTTTGTATTGTACCTGTGTATTGGTCAATATTTCTGTTTTAGAGGAATCTCACTGCACTCTAAATGTTTTCAAGATTTCAAGTGTGCTTCTTTTGAAAGGCATCCTGTCGTCTGACTTAGATAACCATCATCTCAACGACGGAAGTCCAAGATTAGTATTTGTATGGAGGGGTGGCGGGGGTGTGCTGGGGGCTAGTACAGGCCAGGGAAGTGTTATGGTGGTCAGCATTCCCCCCACTTTCCCAAGCGCTCTCTCCAAACCCTAAACCACCCACAATCCCCTTGGCAGCCGCTCCAGCGGAATTCAGGTCAGCGGGGGGGGGGGGGGGGAGAGTCACGAAAGGGCCCACGGAGGGGTTGGTGAAGTAGGGGTGCTGGAATGGGGTAATGGAGGGGAGGGGTACACTTTTTGTTCCCTCTCTTGGCACCAATGCCCATGCCACTGAGAACAATCCCCCATTGTGGGGCAACAAAATAATAATCATAATTAAAGCAGAATTAAGGAATCATTAAAACAAATGGAAGACCTCATCCAAACAATTGTCCCAATATGCACCACGTCAGGCTCCGAGCAGCCATCAGATGTACACAACATTGAGAGTGTGCATTGTTTTGGCACTCATACTCTTTTACACATCAGCATACTCCTAAACATACAGTCACACACTCACAAAACAAGCATGTCAGCATTTTTGTTGGTGAGTACCAGATGTTGTTGGGAATTACAGAAAATTGGTTGGAGTTTAATGTCATAAATCCAAAGCCAAGTATCTGTCTAAAAACGGATACTTTTCAACATTTACATGTTTGCATGAGGCCTCCTGGTGATGTTCAGTAGAGTGAGTGGATTTCATTGTAGACAGTAGGAACCCAGTCCCTCTTGGCCATCCTCTCTCTCTCCAGTGAATCCACTCCACTCCTTCGCAGGGAACAATGGCGGTGTCTCCACAGCCACTTGGGAGCTGTAAAAAAACCTGCCAAGCAATATCGCTGAGACTTTTCTCCACCGCTGTGGTCCAAGTCGGTAGCAAACGGACAGTGAAAATACACACCCTTCTCCTCCTCCATCACCCCCTCTCCATCTCTCCCCTTATTTCTCTTCCTTTCCTCCCTTTTCTCTCCCCCCAAATCCTCAATTTAGAGCCTTAATGGGCCTGTGAGGCAGGTTTGTGTGCTGCTTTGTGCAGCCCAGGGGGATCGGTGGGCATTAATGTCCCTCTTGACTATGTAAATAGCCCGGGCTGTGGGAGCGCAGAGCTGAACTGCCGCTGCTTAATCGCAGAGAGCTCCATCACTTTCAGACACTCCGGGAGCCAAAAGGGGGACATGCATGAGAACTTCAGCACCAAGGACAATGGTCTCACTCTGAAGAGTAACCTCAACGACCTGCGCCCACTTCCCTCTCCTTCCGGAGGACCCCCCTTTCCCTCTTTTCACCCATACCCCTCTCCCCTCGCACCTCGCTTCCCGAACCCCTAATACTCCCCTATCATCCCTACCCCTCAGCCCTCAACCTTCCTCTCCTGCCCCTCCTCCCCTCCCCGCCCCCCGCCCCCCATCCCTCAGCCTATCCTCAAGCCGAGCCGATGGAGCATACAGCCATGTTTTGTTTACCTCACCGCTTGTCCAGTGGAACACACAGCAATCCCCTTCATCGCCTGTTTGTCAGCCCCCCTTTCAGAACTAAAAGAGGAGAGAGAGTGAAAAAAAAATGAAAAAAAGAGGAAACAATTACAAACCTCTTGTGAACCCTGCAATATAGCGGTTTCCCAGCCCTGGGCCTGTGAACTAACTTGGAGGACTCTAAAGTGGCCCATTATTCCAGCAAGGGTGGCGTGTTCCAAGAGCGCCAGGCCTCAATGGCTGACCAACACAGATGGGGTTTTGTTCCTGGCTTCTTGGCTCACCACACCATGCACTGGTTAATTAGGACCTGCATTCATGTATCTATCTATCCATCTATCTGTGTACCTCTCCATCTGTCCACCTTCAGTAGGCGTCGTTACTCCCTCTCTGCCCAAATCGTGCACATTTCACCTGTCATTATTCAATCGATTATTAGACACATTTGGAATTGACAAGTGTATCATTGTGTGCTGCTGTGAGCACATAGCGTCTACTGTACATCAGAGTAGGGAGCGGCACTGGGAGGAGTTAAATGTGTCTCCCTTCTCCCAACAACTGTTGAGTTGTGCGGGGCCCTCCAGGACAAGTATTAGCCTTCTGTGATGTATATTCTCCTTTGTTTATGTGTTCCACAGGAGGTGAGAACGGTTGGCTTATGCTGGTACAACAGCAGTTAGTGCTTGATGAGAGGAATGCACAGTTTTCTACGTTATAAGCTATTGGCCTTCTTATGTTAGTTGGATGGTTTGAGTGTAGTTGGGGTGTGAATGGATCTCTCAGAATCGGCTATAATGTGCAGATGTAAAGGTTATCTTCCTGATCTGTCCGTTATAAGCTCTGAGAGTTGACATGGCAGCAGTAAAAATAGATGCTATCCATGTCATTTTATTGATTGATTGACTGATTTCTTACCAATCCTTTCAACAGCATGTATGGAGTGTAGTAGCAACCACCAGGCAACCACATACATTGGGGCAAAAAAGTATTTAGTCAGCCACCAATTGTGCAAGTTCTCCCACTTAAAAAGATGAGAGAGGCCTGTAATTGTCATCATAGGTACACTTCAACTATGACAGACAAAATGAGAAAAAAAATCCAGAAAATCACATTGTAGGATTTCTTATGAATTTATTTGCAAATTATGGTGGAAAATAAGTATTTGGTCACCTACAAACAAGCAAGATTTCTGGCTCTCACAGACCTGTAACTTCCTCTTTAAGAGGCTCGTCTGTCCTCCACTCGTTACCTGTATTAATGGCACCTGTTTGAACTTGTTATCAGTATAAAAGACACCTGTCCACAACCTCAAACAGTCATACTCCAAACTCCACTATGGCCAACACCAAAGAGCTGTCAAAGGACACTAGAAACAAAATTGTAGACCTGCACCAGGCTGGGAAGACTGAATCTGCAATAGGTAAGCAGCTTGGTTTGAAGAAATCAACTGTGGGAGCAATTATTAGGAAATGGAAGACATACAAGACCACTGATAATCTCCCTCAATCTGGGGCTCCACGCAAGATCTCACCCTGTTGGGTCAAAATGATCACAAGAACGGTGAGCAAAAATCCCAGAACAACACGGGGGGACCTAGTGAATTACCTGCAGAGAGCTGGGACCAAAGTAACAAAGCCTACCATCGGTAACACACTACGCCGCCAGGGACTCAAATTCTGCAGTGCCAGACGTGTCCCCCTACTTAAGCCAGTACATGTCCAGGCCCATCTGAAGTTTGCTAGAAAGCATTTGGATGATCCAGAAGAAGATTGGGAGAATGTCAGATGAAACCAAAATATAACTTTTTGGTAAAAACTCAACTCGTGTTTGGAGGACAAAGAATGCTGAGTTGCATCCAAAGAACACCATACCTACTGTGAAGCATGGGGGTGGAAACATCATGCTTTGGGGCTGTTTTTCTGCAAAGCGACCAGGACGACTGATCTGTGTAAAGGAAAGAATGAATGGGGCCATGTATTGTGAGATTTTGAATGAAAACCTCCTTCCATCAGCAAGGGCATTGATGATGAAAAATGGTTTGGGTCTTTCAGCATGACAATGATCCCAAACACACCACCTGGGCAACGAAGGAGTGGCTTCATAAGAAGCATTTCAAGGTCCTGGAGTGGCCTAGCCAGTCTCCAGATCTCAACCCCATAGAAAATCTTTGGAGGGAGTTGAAAGTCCGTGTTGCCCAGCAACAGCCCCAAAACATCACTGCTCTATAGGAGATCTGCATGGAGGAATGGGCCAAAATACCAGCAACAGTGTGTGAAAAACTTGTGAAGACTTACAGAAAACGTTTGTCCTCTGTCAATGCCAACGAAGGGTATATAACAAAGTATTGCGATAAACTTGTTATTGACCAAATGCGTATTTTCCACCATAATTTGCAAATAAATTGATAAAAAATCCTACAATGTGATTTTCAGATTTTTTTAAATCAAATTTTGTCTGTCATAGTTGAAGTGTACCTATGATGAAAATTACAGGCCTCTCTCATCTTTTTAAGTGGGAGAACTTGCACAATTGGTGGCTGACTAAATACTTTTTTGCCTTACTGTACTTGACATGTCTCTCGCAGTTAAGGACCTTTCAAAACTTGTGTGGGTCTGCTGTTGCCTGGGTTTTGTGGCTTCTGTAATTAGTGGGAAGCAAATAACGTTGACGTCCTTCGATATTAATCTATTGTAATCATATCGTATTTGGCAACAACTCCCCTCCCTGGGCTTGGGCCTTTACTAATATATCTGTCTGTGTTAAAAACACTGAACTAACACTGTGAGATAAGTGTAGCTGTGTCGAACGCACAAGCAGGCCCGTAATGATGGTGAATGAAGAGACAAGACCAACTCGTCGGCAGGAAATCACTCGGGTCTTTCTGATTCAGATGTCATAGATGTTGTTTGAAATCAATTACACACTGTTTTGTTGCAGAACAACTCAAACTTTCCATAGAAGGTTGCTGTCTTTAACTCACTGAGAGTCTGGCAGTTGAGAGAACAGCGCAGGGAATCACACAAAAGGGGATTTTTAGGCTGGGGTATTTAGGGGAATTTTAGTTTTGTGGCTCAGACCTCGATTCAAGGATATAACACACCCTTAGAGGATTCCCTGGGCGTGCATTTGGAGATTACATGTGTGAGTATCAGACACTTGATGGGAGAAATACATGTTGGTAAATGTAATTATAATGGACTCCCACTGGTAGTAGGCTAGTTGACATAAATGAGAGGGAAAAAGCTGTCCACCCCCAGTCCTCCCTCCCTCCCAACAGCATTCCATAACTGCGTGAGGCTGTAGAAATATCTACACAGTTTGACAAAACATGCAGCGAATCATGACGTGGAAAGAAAAACAATGAACCAGGGACCAGCCCCCAAGGGCATTTCACATGTTCAGCAGGCGGCAATAGGCTACTCAGTCTCCAACACATTCAATATGCCAGTAGACTGTAGATGATATGCCTATTCCTATACAGTGAGTCTTCGGGCCTAGTGCCTACTGTACGCTATAAAATCCTGTATGGTGTTTGCCATCATTGTTTTTCATGTAAAAATCCTCTGTTTTCACTGGAGGTTTTGTGCAGCCAGAGTCGGATGGGGTTCTGAAAGAACAGCAGGCAGTCGTCCCGCTCAACGTGGTTCTGAAAGGACAGCAAACTTGGCGTGCCAAAGTATGCACTGAAAAAAAGTAGTCATAATGCACAGGCTTTTAAATGCCAAGCAAATCGTGCTTACCTGCAAGCCCTAGGGTCCTACTTCAAAAGACATTTGGTATATAAATTGTCATTGAGTTATGTACTGTATGTCCCCAACGTTTGTTTGAATTGAGTGGAAGGCACAGTGCTAGGCTAGTCATTAGGAAAGCTGATCTGGTCCAGCTAGACTTTTTCCCATCAATGCAATAGGTTTATTAGTATGCTCTGCACTTGTTTGCTCAGAATCCAGATTTTTTGGCAACAGGATCTTGGCTAAGAAATGTATTTCTTACCCAGGGCTATTTGTTCAGACACATCAGGACAAGCAAGGCAATGATCAGCAGCATAACTAGTGCTTATTACAGAGATGCAGATAAAATACATTGTATAAAGAGATGTATAGATTAGAGAATGAGAAAGGAAGGAAGAAAGAGAGGAGATGAGTCTTCTGAGCAAAATCTTGCTACTCCACTGACAACTCTGTCACACTCTGCTGCATCCCTGATACCAGCCCTCCTCTCCCTCCCTCCCTCCTCTCCATCCTCTCCCTTGCTCCTCTCCCTCCTCTCCCTACCTCATCTCCCTCCCTCCTCTCCCTCGCTCCTCTCCCTCCCTCCTCTCCCTCCCTCCTCTCCATCCTCTCCCTCCCTCCTCTCCCTCGCTCCTCTCCCTCGCTCCTCTCCCTCGCTCCTCTCCCTCCCTCATCTCCCTCCATCCTCTCACTTGCTCCTCTCCCTCCCTCCCCACGGTGCTAGCTGGTATTGATCTGCATCCTGGTTTAAATGTATTATCCAACACAGACACAGTGTCACAATTAGAGACAATTAGAGACAAAATACAAAATTAATACTTGATGCCCTCACTGTCAACATCTATTAGCCTGGTTCTATTAGAGTTTACACGTGTTTACCAAGGATTTAAGTATGTCACAGAACAGTATGAATGTTCAATGCACTCTTTCCATATAGTGTTGTACAACTACTGTGGTACTTGCTGTTTAGTGAGCTTTACATTTTTTCTTGTCGATAGATGCCATATAGTGCTTCTGTAGGTATGTATCTCTAGAGTAACGGTAGCAGTATGATATGTTGTGTCTTGAGGAATCTATAATAGAGTCTTTGGATACAGAGCAGCTGGTAGATGACAGAGACTGTCTGCACTAATGAAGCACATTCCATATAAGGTTTGTATAGACATCGCGTGTATAGTGGATATCTCTGGATGTCTCTGGGTTATTGTCAAGCCTGTATATGAACCTCAGGAGGCTGCTGAGGGGAGGACGGCTCATAATAATGGTTGGAACGGAGCGAATGGAATGGCATCAAACGCATGGAAATCCTATGTTTGATGTACTTAAAACCATTCCACTTATACCCTCCAGCCATTATTACAACCCATCCTCCCCAATTAAGGTGCCACCAACCTTCTGTGATATGAACAGTTCAGCATGGAGCTGGATGTATTGACTGTGCACTAGGTATTAGCATATAGGGCTGCCAGTATATGGTGTAATGTGCCTGTCTATGTGTGTGCCTGCACTTACGTGTGTCTGTATGTCAGTGTGGAGGAATGCTGGCTGTCTGGGGTGGTGTGAAGACAAGAAAGGAGAGTCACACTCTTAGAAACAAAGGTGCTACAGTATATAGAACCTTAGAGGGTTCTTCAGCTGTCCCCATAGGAGAACCCTTTGAAGAACCCTTTTTGGTTGCAGGTAAAACCCTTTTGGTTCCAGGTAGAACCCTTTGGGTTCAATGTAGAACCATTTCTACAGAGGGTTTTACATGGAACCCCAAATAGTTTTATCTAGAACCAAAAAGGGTTGTTCAAAGGGTTCTCCTGTGGGGACAGCAAAATAACCCTTTTAGGTTATATATAGCACCTTGTTTTCTAAGAGTGTGACTCTCCTAACAGCTGAAAAACCCTTTTGGAACACTCTTTTCTAAGTGTAGAACAATACCGTGGGGTGAGGAGAGTAGAGGAGAGGAGAGCTATGCTGGGTCTGAAGGGTTGTCCTCAGACTGGAGTTTTTAATTAGTAAAAACACATTCATCCTCCCTAGTCCTCTTACTTTCTGTGTGTGTGTGTGTGTGTGTGTGTGTGTGTGTGTGTGTGTGTGTGTGTGTGTGTGTGTGTGTGTGTGTGTGTGTGTGTGTGTGTGTGTGTGTGTGTGTGTGTGTGTGTGTGTGTGTGTATGTGTGTGTGTATGCATGTGTATCTGCACACAT